>NW_021835859.1:0-37505 GCF_006345805.1 Octopus sinensis | reverse complement strand
TATGGAAGAGAGCCACTGTGAAAGTTTTGCGGAAAATATAAAGAAACCATAGACTACATTGCCGGTGGATACCTGCGATTATAAAAGAAAAGGGGAAAATAAAAAGCAGCCACACATCTTCGTTGGAAAATATGCGGTTGTTATGAAATCAAAACAGCTGATAAGTGATTATCATATCAGCCAAAGATGGTAAATGGACAACAGCTATATTACCATTTTGGAGATATGTCCATCTACACGGCTAGACAAATATAAAAGCTAGCATATATAAAAGCCAACAAATATAAAGCCAGCAAATCCGACATGTTGATAACGTACAAGAAGGCAAGAAATGTAAATTATCAATATTTCAAAATTTCGAAATAAGCGTCGAGTATGAGATATGAAGTGTGAAGTAGTATCAGTGTCCATTAGTTCATCGAGTGCATCCACCATGGTGAACTTCCAAGATAGCTGTATACTTTTTGGTATTTACATTGCGCTGTATCTTTTTTGGTATTAACATTGCCGCGGGAAAACAATTAAATGTGTTTTCTACTTTTTCCCTTCAAACATGTAGTTTTGAAGACAATTTTTTTTTATATTTGTTCCTTATTTCTTCCATTCACTAAGTTATCGCCATCCTAGGACCCCGACTTGAAGGCTTAGATTGAGAAATCGATACCATTTCTTATTTTGTTAAGTCTGACATATATCCTATCAGTTGATTTTGCTGTACCACGATTTTGCAGGAACAGACACCACAGTAAACACAAACACACACATACATATATACATAGACACACACAGACACACATATATACATGCACATGTGCACTCGCAAGAAGACATATACATACACACACACATACACACACACACACATACACACACACACATACACACACACACGAGCAGTCACTTCATGCAGACACACACGGACAGGCACACATACATAAACGTGCGCGCGTTCTCACACACGCGTAAACACACATACACATATAGCTTACTGTTCCGTTAAGTTGAGGTCAATAAAAAAGAAACTTGCTTCATCAAGAGAGAGATAAATATCAGTTAAGGAACACATTATAAAGATCCGAACTATTAATAAATATTTTGCATTTAAGACGCAGATCTGTCCTATATATGTATTGTACGGACTTCCGCTGATTTCCCTTCTACCAAATTCATTTATTATACATCGGTCAAACCATTGCTTTAAGTAGAAGTGACCTGGCCAAGCTACCATATTGTGGGTCTGAAGCGTAACCAACGTGGTCCCAAAGAGAACTTCTTACCGTCACAATAACGCCTTCGTGATTTTAATCTCATTTAATGGTGGCTTTTCACACTACTTTCTAATTAGCATAGAGCAATAATGTCCTTACTTCCACTGGCGTTTCAAGGTCTTGTCTAAACATTATTATGAACAAATCACTGAATGTAGTGCACTGTCGAAGGCAAAAGGATACGTATAAAATAGTGATGATTAGTAATGGTTCTGAAAGGGAAAGGAAGGTAATTTTAAGAAATTTTGATAAAATTAGCTTTCATTGAGCAAGGTGTGAAAGAATGGCAAATCGAAGGTATACCTTTTTCACCCGAATTTATTCGGATTCATACCATTCAATTGCCTCTCTTAGTTCTAATCCGTTATATGTAAAGCCTCTCTCTTTCTCTTTTTTATTATAATAATATATATATATACACACACATACACACACACTCTCACACACTGGCCAAATAAGTTAAAGACCGATGATAGCAGTTATATTACTTCAATAATATATTAATTTTAACAAAACTGTACGTTACGTTTTACAGTTTAAGTAGACTTTTTTCTCTTTCGAATGATATAAGGAGGGTCATCATACCAATAATTAAGACGCTATGCTTTGGTTCTCTTGCACTTCTTTGAATGTTCTCAGAAGACTATTTAACAACTTAATCATTTAACCAATTAGCTAATTGGCCGTTTGATTAATCATGCGTTCTTATCAATCAATAAGCTGGGTCTATTTCTCGACATTCTCAACTTCATCAATTTGTGCGTGTGTATGTGTGTGTGTTTGTGTGGGTACCTATATGTATTTTAATGTCATTGTGCATGTGTGTATATATATGCTAGTATGTGTGTGTGTTCTGTGTGTGCATTACCTGAGTTGGCAGAAACGTTAACACGCCGGGCGAAATGCTTTGCGGTATTTTGTCTGCAGTTACGTCCTGAGTTCAAATTCCGCCGAGGTCGACTTTGCCTTTCATCCTTTCGGGGTCGATAAATTAAGTACCAGTTACGCACTGGGGTTGATGTAATCGGCTTAATACCTATGTCTGTCCTTGTTTGTCCCCTCTATGTTTAGCCCCTTGTGGGTAATAAAGAAATATGTGTGCTTTACCCTGAGCTTGATTCATTCAAACTGGGTGTTTGGAGGCGAGTCACATGTCTATAACTGTGTTACAGTTCTGCACTGGAGTGCAACTGTTAGTAATCTGAAATCCAGGCTTGAAAGCGTCGATCAATTCTAGACTGTACGCTCTATCCATTTTGCTGGCACTGAAAATAACTGACTTGGCTACCAGATTTTATTTGCTGCCAAAATTGATCATCTGTGAAACCTAGCCTGCATTTTAAAATAACAGCGGATACACATACCATAACGTAACAGCTTCAATGCCTCTCTTGCTATCTTACAATTTGTCTTTTTAAAAATATCTACCACCGCCTGGGTTCTGTTCCCTGTATTCATAATTCACATGTCGAACTTTAATTTCCTTTAGAAAACCCTTGGTTATTATATTTAGCTTTCAACATCTGTTGTCATTATATATGCATACTATTCCTTCACAGATCCAATTAAAATTTGGAAATATATCGCATAACGCGCATGATAGTTATGAACATTATCGTCTGATTCATCTTTACGTCTTTATTCATCGACATCATTATCTACAATTACTTACAGTTACGTTTTGAAATATATTTAAATATATCTAATATGTAAATAAATAATGATAAATAAATACATAAAAGCTATTGATTTCACATTATGTCAAATATAATTTGATGCCTTGTTTCTAATTATTTTTTCCTCTGTTCTTTTGAGGGTAATTCACAAAGGCGTCCAACTCAATGTTTACATCTATGACGAGAAGAATATCAATTAAACATCGATGGTATTTTCTTTGAAAGATATGTTCGAAAAAATTAAAGGATATATTTATATGTTCGCGTACACACATCCGCATCAAACGTCAATGCACACACGGGCATATATTCATATAATATCTAATACTTTTCGAAACATTATGAAAAAAGGAAAATATGCAGCGAAGGAGTATTATTTTTATTTGTGTGTGTATGTGTGTGTGTGTTGTGTGTTGTGTGTGTGTGTGTGTATGTGTGTGTTTGTTGCGTGTGTTGTGTGTGTGTGTGCGTGTGTGTCTGTGTGTATGTGTGTCTGTGTGTATGTGTGTCTGTGTAAATAAGGCAGATGTTCTCTGTGACATATTCATTTTACTCATGTTTAGTCTCAGATAAGATGTTTCTGAAATGACTTATGACGAAAGCATACTCAGTTCCTCTTAGTTTTAGACATTAGACAGCCAGAAACACATGGCGTATAATGGTACTCTTGCATTACGGCAGTTATGCATTATATGAGAAAGAGTATGTTGAGTGCTACCATAACACCCTCGTATAGTGTCGAAGCTATGTAATGGAATGTGTTCAGTCTAGTTTCATTCCTTCCGTCAATATGGAACTGCATATGATATGCATTCATAAATATTTTTGTTTGGCTTAAATTTGAGCATTCAATAGTTATGATTGCGCTGTTCTTTTAAAAATACTTTTTCAAGCTACGTTAATGGTTCGCAACATGCTGCATCTGAAAGATCGATTATTTCGCAAGTAATAATTGGCCAGCTATCTGTGACATACAGTACGTCTGTCTAGGTGTTCCTGTTGTACTTAGAGGCATGTGTCATTAAACAGCATTTTAACCTGTGAATTATATCCTTCAGGTCTATACTGTAGATAATCATACAGCGAAAACTATCAGGCTATCATCTAAGGATGTTAGAGTGTTTAGCGGATTTCTTTGCAGGTAAAATCTTAGCCATTTGACCTGTGTTCTTAAATACGAAGTGCTATGGTGTCTCCAACAAAGTTAACAGAATTTCTTGGCTTATCAGTTGCATGTTGAAATACTCCCATTGCACATCGACTAAAAATGTTTTAATTTACCTTTATTGGAATATTTATTTGTAGATTTACTTCATTGACATAGTTTCGTACATAGAGATCTGTTTTATGATCAATCTTGAAAGATTTACAAAATGATACGTTAGGATTATAAGCATATAGATATACAACTACTGGTAGAAAGAACAATAATTATGTTTGGAACGCTATTGATTATAGGCCTGCTCAATTAGGGTTCGCTTGCAGCGAAAAACAATACCAGTGACTCTGATCTCCATGACTAATTAGAAGAGTTCACCTAAAATCACCATTAGAAGAAGGAAACTATTTGATTTTGCAAATATCAAAGGAAATTTATAATCAAAGTTCCTGTAATACTGTGGTCTTAAACTGTACAAATTAACCAATGCGCAAATGACAACAAAGTCGATGCGTTAGCTTGCTTCTAAGGAATCTTTCCATCTGTTAGAGATATCGGTTACAATTTTTCACTCCATAATAAGCTGTCATAGAACACGGGAAGCATACGTGATGGTGAAAAAACATAAGGCGTGTTGAACTTGAACCTACTTACTCAGACCAGGCCTGGGAACCACTGACAGTCGGAAAATCTAAGAATATTGTAATTGTATATATCTGAGTGGGCGTTTTTTTATTTTCAAATTGCAAGTGAAATTTGGGAAAAATCTCTGATGCCCGCTTTAGTGGAATGTCTCTTTATCAAAATATGAATCATTTAGAGATTAATTAAATTAGTATTGAATATTTAACTAATCCTTTGATGATAAAAATTTATAATTTTAGCAATATTCATAAAAGACGTTGAAATATTTCGTTTGCTTTTTTCGTCAGCTAATTATCATATATTTATACATATTTAACAATGTGTCTATGACTATGTTTATAAATGGAATAACTATGTATACGTGTGTGCGTGTTTTCACAGAAATGTCGGTATGTATAAGAGTGCGTGTATATAAATATATGTGTGTGTGTGTCTGCTTTGTGGGGTGTATATATATATATATATAATTGTTTAACAGGACGTCAAATATTAAGTCAAGGCAAAAATCTCAATTCATATACAATATTATTATAGGAAGACATTCAAAATCTTACACCTGTTTCTGGAATATGCCCGAATATGAGATATTCCACGATCAGAGACAGCTAGGGGGAAATATGGAAAATGAGAATGGTATATATTAATACGTTGAGAAACATAAAGGAAGGGAGTAAAAAAATAAGGATATGGAAAGAAAGAAATCTATAGTTATGCCGAATTTCGACCATCTTTACGATCTAAGATCAAATTCCGTCAAGATCGACTTTGCATTTCAACCTTTCGGAATCGATAAAATAAACACCAATGAGTATTGGGATCGATATCGTCGATTAGCTTCGTCTTTTGAAATTTCAGGCTATGTGCCTATAGTAGAAAGAATTGCTTGATCTTTATTATTATTCCTGTTTTGCTTTTGTTGGAGGTATTATTTTTGTTGTTATAGTTGGTTTTTGTTTTTATTTTTATTTTGGTGTTGTTTTTAGCATTAATATAGCTGTTTCTGACAACATTCGTAAACAGACTTAACTTTTCACTGTTCTTTCATATTTAATCTCAAGTTTTACAAAAATCTCTTTTGCATTTCCTTATTTCTTCCATCGATTATATTACCCTCTCCCTGCTGTATATATTTTTCTCTATTCTGTTTATATCCCAAATCCTCTTTCTGATTAGTTATATCGTCCATTGTTCTTGACTGTCGTTACTGTGGAAATAGCTACCGGTGTTATTGTTGTTGTATTCCTTTTGTCATAGTTGATGATGATGATTTTAACAAACGTTATCATGATTTTGTTCATTTCTATTAAAACTATATTTTCTTGCCATCTCCTCTCTAAGTGGCTTTGTTAATTTCAGATTTTGTAGTGACTAATACTTCTCAATTAATTCAATTATATTTAGGAAATTTCTCCTGTACAGTATAAGCTAAAGGCAGAGAACAGTTGTGTTTTGCGATCGATTAAACCTGCCATATAAATTTATCTTTCATATAATAGCCAAAAACAATAATAAAAAAGACAATTTCAAATATTGTTCAAATGCTTCAGGAAACAAGTAACCTGCTTCAATATATTAAATATCATAATTAATATATCTGTTAGAATCGTTAGCACGCCTGGTAAAATGCTTAGCATCATTTCGTCTGTTCTGAGTTCAAATTCCACCGACGTCGACTTTGCTTTCTATCGTTTCGGGCGATGAAATAAGTACCAGTTGCAACATGGATTCGATGCGGTCGGTTTCCCCTCATTTCGAAATTGATGCTGGCCCTGTTCCAAAATTTTCAACCAAATTGTATGTCTATGATTTAGTCTTTGAGTATTCGTAAATTAATATTGTTAAATGTTCATACTGTCATTTAATCTCTTATACTCTTACTAAATTAGCCCAATGGACTCCCACCATTTTCGAGCATTTATCACACTTACTTATTGATCCAATACGTTACAGGACATATATGGATATAACATACATCTGCTAGATTTCGGTCAGCATTTATCACTCCACTTTCACCATCTCCATGCACTACAAACACACAGACACACACTCATATTTCAAATTCTCCTCTGGTCCTAAACACATCAAGATCTCCATCCCCTATTCCCAATTATTCCGCCTGCGCAGGCTCTGCAGTGACAACCATGACTTTGAAACTCAGTCTCAACTCATGACTCACCACTTCATCCTACGCGGATATTATCCACAGCTCATCATTACCCACACCGCCCTTGCATCTGGGCTGTGCATCTGATGCCTCCCCCGCAAACGCCCACCTTCACCCATCACCCGTTTCCCCTCCCCTACCACCCCTCTTACGCGAATTGTTAGAAAGGATCACAAAAGTACAGCTAACAAAATTACTACAGAGTATAAGGACCACCTCTAGAAGCCAGTTTCCACAAAAAAATGTTCGCCGGGAGCTGTACAAAACCAGATTTCACGGGAGGGCTGCAATCTGAAAACCACTACTTTGAAAAACAATTGTTCCCTAAAACAGTGGAAGAATGTTATTTTCTCGACCACCGGTCGAGTATACTTGTGTAGACAGCCAAAAGAAGCATATGACCCAGATTGCCTTCTTCCAACTGTTAAACATGAGGGAGGATCTGTGATGATCGGGGGCGTGGTTATATCTTCAAGATGCGCCGGCCTAATGATTTCCCTTCATGGCAAAATAAATAGTCAAGTCTATTTAAGCATTTTATCTGACCAAATTCATCCTATGGTTCTGGAACAGTTTCCGGAGGGAAACGCAATCTTTCACGATGATAATGCACCAATTCACACAGTTAACGCTGTTACTGAATGGCACGATGAACATTCTATTGAAGTTGGGCATCTTACCTGGCCACCACAGTCCCAGATCTCAATATTATTGAAGCTTTATGGTGCATTTTAGAAAAACAAATAAGTAGTTGATATCCTCTTTCATCATCACTACAAGAACATGAAAACTGTTTAGCTGAATACTTGGCAAACATCCCTTTGGAAACAATTCAAATTTCAACCTTTGTACGATTCCATAACTATTAGAATTTAAGCTGTAATTACTGCCAAAGGTGTTTCATTATTTTGTCCAACCCGCGTATATATAGATGTATATATTGTATGTATATATATATATATATATATATATATATATATATATATATATATTATATATATACATGTATATATATACATGTATATACATGCATATACACGCACATATATGTATATATATATATATATATGCATATACACGCACATATATGCATATATATGTATACATGCATATACACGCACATATATGTATGTATATATATGTATATATTTTATGATGTATTTATGCAATATATATATATTGCGTATATATAAATTTGTCGGTATACGTGTCTATATGTATATGTGTGTTTAGGTCATTATTAGAAATGTATTTGTATATCTATACTGGTTTACATATACAGACACAGAGACTGATATATATGTATGTGTACATATAATATATATACATATCTAAATAGAAAGAGAGAGGGAGAGAGTAGGATAGAGTGGGGAGAAAAGAAGGGAGGGAGAAAGAGGGGTATATATATATATATAGATAGATATAGATAGATATAGATAGATAGGGGATAGCATGAACTGAGTCTCATTCCTTAAGTTCCTGCACGAAAATCAATTAAATTTTACCAACCAATTATAGAAACTATGTAAAATGTTTGTAAAATATTTAAGGGTGATACTGTGTAGCTGCATTTTGCAATGATACCTACACCAGAAAAATAAGGTTCCCTTACAAATTCGTTTTCACTGAAAGTTATGTCATCAACATGATTCCTGATATTTTGTATGCATATTTTCTCTTATCAGTGGGTTTTTTTAGATCTAGATATGTTTCCAATTACACAATACTGACTTAAAAAGATTCTGTCTTATTGAATTTCTCAGCACTTCTATATATGTTTTTCACTAGTAATATTGTATGTACTTTCTTGCAAAAAAGTTTACATATTAAAAGATTTTATATATATATATTATATATAATATATATTATATATTATATATATATATATATATATATATATATAGATATATATATATATATATCAAAAGATTTATATATATATATATATATATATATATATATAATATCAAAAGATTTATTATATTATATATACTATATATATCTATATCAAAAGATTTATATATATATATATATATATATATATATATATATATCAAAAGATTTATAGATATATATATATATATATATATATATATCAAAAGATTTATATATAATATATACTATATCTATATATATAAAAGATTTATTATATATATATATATAGATATATATATAGCAAAAGATTTATATATATATATATATATATATATATCAAAAGATTTATATATATATTATATATCAAAAGATTTATATATATATATATATCAAAAGATTATATATATATATTATATATATATATTATATATCAAAAGATTTTATATATATATATAAAAGATTTATATATTATATATATCAAAAGATATATATATATATATATATATATTATATCAAAAGATTATATATATATATATCAAAAGATTTATATATATATATATATATATATATCAAAAGATATATATATATATATATATTATATATCAAAAGATTAGATTATATATATATATATATATTATATTCAAAGATTTATATATTATATATATATATATCAAAAGATTTATATATATATATATATATATTATATCAAAAGATTATATATATATATATATATATATATTATATCAAAAGATTTATATATATATATATATATATATCAAAAGATTTATAATATATATATATATATATCAAAAGATTTATTATATATATATATCTTATATATATCAAAAGATTTATATATATATATATATATATATATATCAAAAGATTTATATTATATATATATATATTATATCAAAAGATATTATATATATAGATATATATATATATATCAAAAGATTTATATATTATATATTATATATATCAAAAGATTTATATATATATATCAAAAGATTTATGTATATATATATTATATCAAAAGTTTATATATATATATATAATATATCAAAAGATTTATATATATATATATATCTCAAAAGATTTATATATATATATATATATCAAAAATTTATATATATATATTATATATCAAAAGATTTATTATATATATATATATATCAAAAGATTTATATATAATATATATTAATATATATATATCAAAAGATTTATATATATCTATATATACATATCAAAAAGATTTAAAAGATTATAATATATATATATATATATATCAAAAGATTTATATATATACATATATATATATATATATCAAAAGATTTATATATAATATTATATATATATAATATATCAAAGATTTATATATATATATATATATCAAAAGATTTATATATATATATATATATATATATCAAAAGATTTATATATATATATATCTCAAAAGATTTATATATATATATAATAGAATATATATATATATATATTATATATATATCAAAGATTTATTATATTATATATATATATATAATATATATCAAAAGATTTATTATATATATATATAGATATATATCAAAAGATTTATATAGATATATATATATATATCAAAGATTTATATATAATATTATATATATACTATATATATATATATATAATCAAAAGATTGATATATGTATATATATATCAAAAGATTTATATATATAATATATATATCAAAAGATTTATATATATATATATATCAACGATTTATATATATATATATATATATATATATCAAAAGATTTATATATATATATATATCAAAAGATTTATATATATATATATATCAAAAGATTTATATATATATATATATCAAACGATTTATCTATATAATATATATATATATATATATATACATCAAAAGATTTATATGCATATATATATATATATATATTATATATATATTATATATATATATTATTTTGTCATTAAATCCCTCAGAGTTAGTGATGCAACGTATTCCAAATCAATATTTATGTGACATTAGTAAAAAATATATTATTTATGTGGAGCATGTTACGAAAAATCAGTGTTGCTCTAAAGTCTACTTAAATAACTTCAACAAAAGATATAAGTATATATTTAGTGGACGATACTCCCAAGATAACGACAATGTTGTAATTTACATTTTTCCTGCAATATTGTATAAATACATTATAAAATATAGTAGCATTTAACGTACGTGTTTCCTTTACTTCAAATTGAGAACCCTAAATATATTATAACGCAATACAACGAAATAGATTTTGACAAGTATATATCGGCATAAACAGATCTACTTTCTCTGAATCATACTCCATTCATGAAACTAAATAGTAGAAAAAATATTGCAGCAAATCTATAGTCAACATGCACCATATTTTATGTTTTATTTTTCTATGTATTTCATATTATCCGGTGTCATATTTAGCTCAATATTGACATATTTATCTCAATAATGAAAACAAATCACTTTTTTTCTCTACATGTTCTAATTATTTTTGATGTTCTTCAGGACCAAATAACTTTTGATTGAACGTGTCCTTGAAGAAAGTTATTCCAGTTATGACAAACCGTTCTATTTTTCGAAACAGACTATATTTCGGTTTACATTATGCATAATACCGTCCGATTTTTAATGGCGTGTGATGTTAGTTGATGGAGATAAACTTGCTATATCTTGGTTGTCATCCAGCAATATAGAGGCCTCGTTTCTTGTTATATGAAAGAAGGTGTGATGATATGATCACGTGTGTGTCAGAATATATTGTCATGCAATTTGTTTTATGTGTTATTGATATTTTAGTAGGTTACACCGACGATACTACGCCGGTTAGTGTTAAACTTCATTTGTAATATTCAACTAGTTCGTACAAACGTTGGTTTTCTAAAAATTAGTAACATTTTACTTCAAAATTGATAATAAATACGCGGTTTTCAATAATCTAGTAGTTTCTGAGATATAGACCATTCAATATAGAACATTCAATCAATTAAGAAAATCACAAATTAGGAACAAATAACGCCTTAACGACTACTGAGCTGCGTATGTGACATTTGCCCACACACCTGTAAAGAATTAGTTGAAAACGAATTTATAATTAAAGCTATTTAATATTGTGGCACACAGACTTTACAAACTATTCCTCGCAGAGTTTTGAAAGTCATTGTTGAATAATATGATGTGACTTAAAAATTTCACGTGTTCAGTTTTGAATTTTTCTAGACTTCTTCCAGTTGGTGTCCATAGTGAAACGTACACTACTTCGTCGAATGGCTCAGCGAATAGCATGTAACCATTTCCAGGATCCTATTACTACGATAGTTGTTTTATATTAGCTTTCTATGTCTCCGAGGAAATAGACAATGGTAGTCACTTAACTTGTATGCTATTATCCACATATAAAATAAAGAAACCCATTTGTTATTTGACAATTCATCGAAATAGCAAGTTAGATTTGAGGAACCAATTTATTCGTCCGCAAATTACCGTTTTTATTGCATAATACCATACCTACTCTCTTTGAAAATAATTATAACCAAAGGCTTTCTAGCCGTGACTATTTCATATATTTGATATTTTACGACTACATTGTTTAATATTTATATCTTCTTTATTAAAGACTTAGGGGAATTAGGTCACTAGTTCCTGCCGTAGGGCACCGTTTCACTACTAACTGTTTGGTGCTTATTTTTAGTGGGAGAGTTTGGTGGTGACACCACATGATGGAATAGTTTTATTTAATTTATTACCGAACGATCATTGCCCTCTATTATCCGCTATATGTATCTTCCGCTTCCATCATGGCGTCTATAATAGTAGAAGACCTATACTTCTTCACCTCAGTAAAGGTACATAATTAATGATCTCTGTTTAACGGATCATCAAATATGCTTCAGCGATAACCTTTAGTATTCTATGTAACTGATATTAATGGCATTAATGAAGGGAAGGTGGGAAAGTTCAGGGATGCAATGAAAGATTTGATCGTATGAGGAATTTTAGTGCAGTTTAAGTTATTAATCCGATCTCTGTAATAACGTTCAATAGAGTAATCGTAAAATTAGCATGATAATTTCTTCTTCAATAAATATATATATGTGAATCTACTGAAAGCGGTTAACCCTGTCACAGTTACCGCCAACAGCAGGCCACTAAACCGAGTAAAATCTATATCACAATCTCCACCTCTGCAGTAAGATGTCTCATATCTTCATTAGGCAAAGCCTGAATTCTCATGATAGTAATGAGAACATTGGATAATATTTACATTAATTATCATTATAAATATTTTGGCACTGATACTGAGTTTTATAACAGATTTATGACAACATAATCATTTGACCACTAATCCTATGAGACCAACTATCACAAACAATGAAGAGAAACTGGGAATATGCTAAATTCAATAGCATAACTAAAGCTCATTACATAATAATTTAGATATAGCAATTTAAATGTTTTATCAGTTATGAGAATAGTGATAAAAAATCGCAAATATTGATCGTTACTGACACTATGTTTACTGGCAAAAATCAATTTGATCATTGTATAATGAACAGACCATTATTACTGGCATTAGAAACATTATCATCAACACTGTTCTCCGAATCATATCGTATAGGTTATAAATACTATTGATGCAAACCACAACTCCATGATACCATGATATAGTATAATCAGTTTAGCTAATCACAGTACTAGCAGCAGCAGCAGTAGGTCTAATTAAATAACAGCAACGCCAACAGTGAAATCAGCAACAATAATAATAATAATTCTTTCTAAATCGGAAAGAAATGCCACTAAGCATTTTGTCTTGTGCGCTAACGATCAACCAGCAACCAGCTAAATAAAAATCATAAGATCCGAATTTTTCATTTCTTAGTTGGGGCTGCCGGCAAGCCCATTTCGTTGACCCTAGTCTTCGACTGTTACTAATATTATCGACTCTCAGAGAATGTAGTAGTAGTAGTCGTCGTCGTAGTAGTAGTAGTAGTACCCATACTGATATTACAGAAAAATGGGAAAAATCTGAACATGTAACCCTAGACCTGGTAACACGACTGAGATATGGCACAAGTGTTTTCCAACCAATTTAATCATAGATAAGTGTGCATTCATGTTAGGTTCCCAATAGTTTGCTATGCTCGACATCTTTCCTCTTCTTTACTGAGAAATATGAAATAGTTTTTATGTCAATCCATTTCATGTAAAGTTTCCTGTCTGTCTGATTTGATGTGCAATTTCTCTAGTTACAGTCGTCTACCGTATTGTTAATGATGATATTATCATCAGTAATAATGTATTAAATTTTATTAGTTAATATATTTATTTATCACTTATTTCCTTTGGTACATCATCAGTGTTTACATCTATCACAACGACTTAGATTCATCATGGAAAACGATCACAAACATTAACATTTAAAATATAGTTTGTGAGAGCATATAATAACGTAATATCAGTTATAGAACTTCTTTCTGAAATTTTCCTTTATTATTCATATACTTCAAATATCACAATAAATATCTCTGTTTGATAAATGATTTCTTCTTTTTGTCTTTGGTCATTAAATGTTATTTTCTGTTTGCTTCTATCTAGAAATCAAAGGAAATTATTACTATGCCCTTCAATCTTTGCTTGTGTGACCTAGGTATCAAAGGTTTGGAACTGACCTAGTTTTCCATTACGTTTCTGACAGATTCAGTGATTAGTCACTGAAAGAGAAATATCGTTGTAAATAATCTGCTCGATGCCACTGATTTGTTTGCCTGTTGCTTGGCCTTAACCACACGAGCATGTCCCTTAGTGGCTGACAACAATGTGCCTCTCTGATCATGAGCAGGAACATGAGGGAGCATCATAGCCATGTGTTGAGAAGGATTTAAATAAATGAAAACAAAATCAAAGTTTGAAGGATATATTAAACAGTTGTTAAATTTTCTAGGGGTAAGTAAATAGGAAATATCAGTTTTGCTACACTGTGTTATTTCTGGTTTTAAGCCAAAGCTGAAAATTTTGAGAGTAAGTAACTGGTCGATTCCATCCCTACCCCATGATGACGAAAGGCAAAATTTTACCTTGACTGGATTTGAAATAGAAGCAAATACTGTAAAGCAATATTTCCAGCTTTGTAACACTTTTATAAGAATTCTGTAGCAATTCTGTGACAGTTCTGGTTCTGTCATAATTATACGACCATTTGGATTTTGATTGGAGGTCAGCAATGCGAGGGGAGAAGGCCAGGTCGATTACACTGACACCAGTAATTGACTGGTACTCTATTTTATGGAGAGGATGAAAGGAAAAGTCAGAACGTAAAGGCTTGGACGTATTGTTGCAATGCATTTTGTCCGATACGCTAACGGTTATGAATACCCGCCTCCAATTAATCTCTCCTTTAACATTGAAGAATGACCTAACAGTCTGTCTTCTTGAAATGTATAGTAGTTATCGATGACACCGTGAATTGAGAGATACTTTCCTTGAAGATAACTAATGCTGCAGTCTTATTGTATACTGATTCAGCTTTAGAACTGAAATTCTATGGCGGCTTTTAAACAGTATTTATACATTTTCTTCATAATTCGAAGTTTTACATTTACTGCATAGAATCTCAAGCATGGCTGTATGGTTAGGTGGTTTGATTCGTAAGCAAATTTTTACTGGCTATTTCTCTCAATAAAGTCATATGGAAACATATCTTCTATTATATACTAGGGCTGATCAATGCATTTTCTAATAATTCGGGGGGGAAACTGTGCAAATTCCCGCGTCTGCACGCATTCGTGTGTGTGTGTGCGTGCCCTCGAGTGTGTGTAGCTGTGTGCGCTAGCGTGTATGTCTATGTGTGTGCTTGTGCGTGCGTGCTTGTGTTTGTATCCCACCGCTTGACGTACTGTAACGTCGCATTTCCGACGGAATAAATACCAAACATAAAGTTAATTACTATTTCAATTTTATTGACGACACTCTTTAAGACAGTGTCCAAAGATGGCCACAAGTCAATGACAGAATATCAGAATATGTATGTTAAAATGTTAATTCCTAGTTTCTCTGCGCTATATTAACGTAAGTAAACACTGCAACTCGTTTATTATTTTACCCTGGAGTTAATTCTAAATAATTTATCCAACAAGTATCCAACTCGAATCGTGCCAATATAATTTTCAATAATCGTTGAGAAATTGCCGAAGGTTTTAGTTTTTCTTATTTTAAAATTAATTAGGCTCATCCCATGTAAAATCAATAAAAACGCCGAACATAATCAAATATGTTTTGAAAATGCTCAAACTGTACTTACTTTATTATTAGTATATTCAAGACGATTACGCGGTCCGCGTTTCTGGTAGTTTTTCAATTTCTGTCATACGCATTAATATATCATTAAAATTGTAATACTTTGCAAATGGGCAAGAAGCATTTATTAATCGCCTTAGTGTTTCTAATTCAACAGTATTGTTAGAACTGTTATTTAACTTTTCTTCTTAAAATCGGGCAGCAAAATGAATTCGTATACTATATTCTCATTATAGCTTATAACAGGAAGATAATTGTTATATACAATAACATTAGAAAATAATATCGGTAACACGATTATAAGTGTTATGACATAAAATACGTGTGATGGTATGTGATTATTCATATCCTGTTAATATAATAGTGTCTATCTGAATTGTCATCTCTAAGATAGCAGGAGGTTAATAGAACAATCACCTCTTTCTCTCAGGATCTGAAACTGGCTGGTCAGCTGCAAACAGAACAGCTGTTCTTTAGATATTTATTTTAATATTTATTGAATAATGTCCACATAAATGATGGCTTACTATCTAAAAGAAAATGGCGTATTGCCCACATGATTCATGGCTATTATGGATGACGTAAGTGTTCTTACCAGTGTAAATAAATGCTAAGGTGTGTTTAGTGAGAAGTGTCGTTTTATCTTCTATATTATGACGTATGGATCTGTTCCACTAAATCAAATCCCTTCTGCCACCAGGCTTACAACTACCACGTGGTTTGACTCCCTCTTTCAAACATTTGGACTGAGATTCAGATGCGAGAATAACTATGACGCCAGATTGCTTTACCCATTTTCCTCACCAGTCTCCATGGATTTAGAAAAATTACTTGACGTTGCTGCTCTTTTCCTTCTACACAAGAGCAACAATTGATTTTTTTAACTGCCGACAATAATCGCAGTAATATTCTTGATGTAAAGGCATATTTATCGTTGTTATTTAGTCCTAGGTCAATCCTTATTTATAATCCTTATTATCAGAAGTGCTTCAGAGTCAAACAGACGGTATATTTATGTATCTAAGACTATATTACCTAACGTAAGCTTGCATTTTTAAATGGTATTCGGATTTTCGAGACATTTATTTCTTATTTATAGCAAGTTAGATTACTGTCTAGAACTTCGCCACTTATATATTCCCTCATTCCTGGAGTCCATATTAAATTTTACTGAAGGTTTTGGGAAATTGTGTTGATGTGGAGATATTGAAGATGCAAGAAGGGCACGTAGTAGAACCTATTTTGAGTTGAGTTCTTGAATGCGAAGATAATATTTTGTCAATAATGATAATTCATAAAATGTGAAACTTATTGTGCAGAATATGATGATATTTTTTAAAAGATGCCTTGCATTAAGACCGTCTGCTATCCAAGAGAGCTGGTAGATAATTCAGGGTATCTAATCTTTATATTTAATTCTTAATCATGTTGTTTGAACAGTCAACTAAACATTAGCAAGCTTAGAATCACTTGAAGGACAGAGGCACATATCACCTTACGGTCTGTAATTTAAGTAGTTATTCTTAGTGACGCTAGAGCTTACCACACACCACTGTTAAAATCCAGAAGGACTGTCTGACTCCTTGCTATTGCTTTATTCTGTTGAAAATATTATGATTAATGTTCTGTACATTCGTTATTTCGATGACATAGTTACATTAAACGAACTCAATAGCGGTCGTAATCGATTTAGGAATATAATTCGATTTGCGTAGTTTTACATAATCCGATACCATTTTGTTAATAGATATCAGTAGTATTGATCCACAGAACACGATATACAAATCTGGCTCCACAACAACAAAGATTCATTGGGAAATTTTTTCCACATTCTTTCAAACAATATTTTGGCCAGAGGTTTATAGAATACCGACATAATATCAATGAGAAATATTATTTTATTTTTATCTTTGCTGGATGTTGTTCACTTCCTTATAAGAAGTCATCTACGAGGTTGCGCAAATACACTGAAGAGGCTGGTGAAGACAGACGTCATGACACTGTGAAGTATGTTACATGACAAACACCAATAATACCCCTGAATATTATCAATGCGAAAACTTTTTTTCCAATTTTCGAAGTTGATTAGTACAAGTCTCAAATCAAATACTGTAATGCTTTGGGGAGATGACTTTTCAATTTCTATTATTGTCAAAGAAGTCTTATAAACAGCTATTATATTAAATCAATATACAAAATGTTTCTAATTCGTCGTTAGTAGTTATCGTCTCTACCATTATATAGGTTAACGTGCATTATTTCTTCAAACCGTGTGGGAATGTTTTCGTAGTGGTAGTTTCGAAACAACCACCTTCCTTTGCATTGCAACATGTTTTAATTATTTATGTGCATAACTTTTTGTTTCGGTTAAATGATTTGTACTGTTGTGAACCGTAAAGGGGCGTGGCTTAGTGGTTACAGTAATCGTCTAATGATCGTGAGTTCGACACCAGGCGACTCGTTGTGTCCTTCAACAAGACACTTCATTTCACGTTGCTCCAATCCACTCAGGCTTGTCACATAATGTGTCACGCTGAGTCTTCCTTAGAAGTAAGTTAACTGCACGAGTGTCTGTGGAGTGTTCAACCACTTGCATGTTAATTTCATGGACAGGCAGTTCCCTTTATCAGATAAACTGGAACCTTCGAGATCGTAATCGAAGAAGTACCAGTTTCCAGTTTTTATTGTGAACAAGCGTTTCTTTATCTTTTGCATAGACATATGTAATTAGCTACCATATTCTTTATTACATAAAATTTCCAGTCATTGGGATATCGAATGCATTAAGGCATTGATCTCGAAGCTTTTGATTTATCTTATCGAATATAATTTCTCAGAGGTATTCTATTTCATTCAAGCGACATCGATGATATCTGTGGATTTCATACAACGCAACATTACCGGTTTAAAAAAAGAAAAAGAAACCAGTTATCCCACATACCAAAGTATAACCCACCCCAAGACACTCACAAGTGCTTGTCGGTCTATCTGTGTATGTGTGTGTGAAGCTTTACCTTTATTTGGCGTATTTTATATAATTTTGTTTATGCACGATTATATTCTTTTACTACTACTACTACTAGTATTATTATTATTATTATCATTATTATTATTATTACCTTTGAACTGCTTCTAACGCTGGAGATGTACTAAGGTGTCAGATGTTCACTACTAGTGAACTAAGGTGACACCCCTTATTTTTCGAGCACCTTCCGGAGTATTCATGCAGTCCCAAGCTGTTCTGTTTTCTGTGAGTGGCCCACCCTTATTGCAGTCCCTATTATTATTATTATTATTATTATTATTATTATTATCATTATCATTATCATTATTACTATTATTATTATCATTATTATTATCATTATTATCATCATTATTATTATTATCGTTATTATTATTAGTAGTATTATCGTTATTATTTTTATTATTATTGTCATTATTATTATTATTATTATCATTATTATTATTATTATATTATTATTATTTGCACTTATACTGCAAGCAAAGACATCATGAGACAACAAGCTTTTGCAATTGATGTCTGCGTGAGAATAAAAAACACAGAGCGACAGAGTTTGTATTTACGTGGAGAGGAATTTACGTAGAATATGTGGAGTACCCAAAAGTATGATGTTTTGTAATTCGTTTATTTTGGTGCTGCTATGAATTTGATCTGTGGAGGCGCGTGGCTTAGTGGTTAGGGTGTCAGTATCATGATCGTAAGATTGTGGTTTCGATTCCTGGACCGGACGATGCGTTGTGTTCTTAAGCAGAACACTTCATTTCATGTTGCTCCAGTCCACTCAGCTGGCAAAAAGGAGTTACGCTGTGATGGACTGGCGTCCCGTCCAGTTGGGGAACACATACGCTATATAGACCGGGAAACCGGGTTCATGAGCCTGGCGAGGCTTTAAAAGTGCGCATTTGTTTTTAATTTTTATAGATTTGATCTACACACTTGTTTGCTCCTCTTGATATCTTTCCAAATTTTAATATAATAATAGGTAATGTTGTTTAGAGAAAACTCAATCTTTCAATTTCAACCTCCACCTCCTTATACATGCTCCCTTTTCAAACGTTTTCAGAAATTTGTCTTTGTCAGCTGTAGTTGCAAAACGAGTCAGAAGACAAAATCTTTACATTATAATTTTTCACAATGAAATCAGAATGGTTTGCCTATACTCATCGATCAATCTGAAGACAGAAGTTTTGGGCAAATTGTGGTGGTTTGTGTTCCCACCTATTGTTCTCGTGATGGATGCTATATGTGCAGCATATTCACAATGTGTGTACTGAGTTTCCCCTGTCATGAATTTGTAAGTCTTCTGCTGATGCCAGGTCGATTTTCTTTCGATGCTCTCCACATATGCGGCAGGATGAGCAGCTTTCATATTTCATGAAATTACTGTGGTAATTCCTAGTTGGAAGGGATTGGTTCTGCACAACGATGATATACTCTTTTGTTTCTGATTTGAGACAAGAACTTGACAGCCACTGATGAGTGATTGCTTGATCTGCACCAGGTTTCTTGATTCTAGTTGGATATTTGTTATGCAATGGATTCGCTCTGAGATCTCCAAAATATGTTTTATTTCTTTTGCCTTGCCTATCAGTGGCACACTACCTTCATGTACTTGTTTCTCTACTAATATGTCTCAGATACATTTTCGCATTTTTTGACACGGATTTCAATTTTTCTTTTTTAGTATCTTCATGTTTCAGACCCATCTTTAACATCAAGTAATTTGATAATTGCAGACAGGTTGGATGAGTTGAGATCGTCTTACTCCACGACCGCTTTGTTTTCTCGCAAAGTTTATTCGGCTTATATCTGCTTTTAGGTGATGAATACGATGCATTACCATCACCTTACGTATTTTGGCATAAACTTTGTTGATCTCAGAGCAGGACCTGTTTATATTATTGAGGTTAGGCGACCAGCAGGCAGAAACGTTAGCACGCCGGGCGAAATGCGTTACCGTATTTCGTCTGTCGTTACGTTCCAAGTTCAAATTCCGCCGAGGTCGACTTTGCCTTTCATCCTTCCGGGGTCGATAAATTAAGTACCAGTTATGCACTGGGGTCGATGTAATTGACTTAATCCCTTTGTCTGTCCTTGTTTGTCTCCTATGTGTTTAGCCCCTAGTGGGTAGTAAAGAAATATATATTATTGAGGTTATATGTGATAGCCAATACATTTAGGCATCGATTTTAATTCTGGAATATATCCCGGGTCTCAGAATAGCTCCTAATCTTCGGCAGTTCACATTCCTTATCTTTCTCTCATTATTAAGCGTTTAATCACATCTTCACATGGCTGTTGATACTTATAACTTATCTGAGTTCTCTATCTAAGTTGATTTTACAGTATGGGGGGGGGTAAATATTCGTGCATGTCAAAATTTTATAATTCATTTAATGTCAAATGAACACTATATGTCTATACTATATTTGCATAGACATGTATAAATTAAGAATATGCAAAAGAAACTAATAAATTATAGTAACCAAGGAATTTATATTCAATTATATTTAGCGGTGAAAAAGGTATTCGTACAGAACATAAATAACTGATAATTCTGATTTTATACTTCATAGCATAACCATTATTCAGTTCCACTTCAACCAATCTCTTCTTGTAGTTCTTAATCAATGACTCGCATGTTTCTTTAGGAATTTTTTCCCATTCTTCTTGACAAATTTTCTTCAAATCTACAATGCACGTTGGGGCTCTTGAATTAATTTTTATTTTCAAATAACGCCGAAAATTTTCAATGGGGTTCAAGTCAGGTGACTGCATGGCCATTGTAATAATTTTATATTGTCATCAACAATCCATTTTTTTTTGGTATACTTCGCGTGTGCTTAGGGTCGTTATCCTGCTGTAAACTTCACCCTCACAAAGCTGACGCTTTTCTACAAATTCCCATAAATCATTGTTCAAATATTTTCGTACATCACTGCATTCATTCTACCATCTATCACATGTAAATTTCCAGTACCATTTGCAGCGAAGCACCCCCACACCATGATGTTGCCACATCCAAACTTTACGGTAGGAATTGTGTTTTTCGGTAAATAGGCGGTACCATCTTTCCTCCAAACATGGCTATGCGAATTTCGTCCAAACAATTCAATTTTCGACTCATCTGTCCATAGAACATTTTCCCAGATTGTATCAGATTTATCTTTATGTTCATAAACAAATTTTAAACGGGCATCTCTATGCCTTTAATCAACAGTGGAGTTTTTCTAGGAGAGCGTGACTTCAGTTCATTCCTATGAAGTTCATTGCTGATTGTTCGTAGTGTAACACTCGTCCCTGAAGCTAACAAATCTTCTTGCAACTCCTTCCTGGTGATCATTGCGTTTTCTTTCGATTCTTCGCTTCAGTTTTCTTAAAGATTTAGGAGAGATCTTGCGTGGTGCACCGGATCTTATTCTGTTTTCAACAGTTCCCCGATTTGTTATATCTTTGAATAAATGAAGATATGGTAGAAAATGGAACACAAAGGGTCTCCAATATTTTCCTGTAACATTTATCTCTTTTCCACTGTTCAATAATTAAGTTTTTCCCTGAATTTTTGAGTTCTTTACTTTTCGCCATTATTACGATACTACTTTATGTTGTCTCAGTGCTGAATGAAGAAGCTAGCATTTTGACACTTAAAAATGAAAACTGATAAGATTATTGGAACAAACGAGGAAGTTCTAGTAAAAAAAAATTATTTTAACAGGATTTATGGCATTGGAAATCATAAATTTATTCTGTACGAATACTTTCTTCACCCCTAAATATTTATAATTGTATATAAATTCATTAGGTTCTATAATTTATTAATTTCTTTTGCATATTCTTTGTTTATGCGTGTATATGCAAATATAATATTGGTATATCCCATTTATGTTCATTAGAAATTAAATATATCAAGAATTTTGACATGGACGAATATTTATCCCCCCCCCACTGTATATGTATCTCATAGTTTTTCCTTGGTAATTATAGCCTTGTGCATTTTTCAAACTCGATCCATTTTGGATGTAATCGCCAATGTGTTTGACTCTGTATCAGAGTGATTTCGTTGTTAATCACAGTTTGCGAACAGTTTGAAGTCATCCAGATAGAGGAGATTATTAACAGCTTTTCCATTGACTTAGTATGCATAATGTATTTCATCTAGTTTACTTAGAGCAAACAGTGCCAAGCAGATCAACAAAGGAGGTAATGAAACTGCTTGACAGATTCTACAGATAATATGAAGTTGTCCAGCGCTTATGTTTCTTGTGTCACTGTTGAGAATCAATGCCGTGTTCTTATGGTGTGTAATACAAAATCCCTCATTATTGGTGGAATTTTGAACATCTCCAAAAATCTTTCTCCAGCTAAGGAAGTCTACAAAAGGCCAACTTGTGGTCTATCCAGGCCACTGAAAGATACTTTTTCCTCTTGTGACAATCGTCAAACATCATTCTGTTAATTCAATGCTGAACCCTGCTTCCATAAGATCCATGTTCACATCCTTTTTGTTCATCAAAGAGGATATTTTAGTTGAGAAAATACTATGTGCATTCAATCAAAATATATTTAAAAGATTATGAGAGTGTAGTTCTTAATATATTTTGTTTCATCATTTTGGGATAGCAAAAATGTGACACCATTTAGTCAAGTCTGGGATCGTTTGTGGCTCCTTCATATTTGCGTTTTAGCAAAAAGTTTTTTTTATTATGTAAGTTTCTTAGACACTAAGCCGCTAATTCAGGATCTCATATATACTAGGTGACTTCAGTTGGCGACTTTTCAATGTGACTCTTCTATTTTCTAAATTCATCTCTTCCTCTATTTGCTTCTTGATAGGCTCAGTGTGTTCTTTTCCCCTTAATCCATAGGGTATCACACTTGTGCTCCTTTTCGTCTGCTCGTAGACGAAAATGATTCTAGCGTCATGTTCCGAGGGTACTTCTACTTCGATGCTGTTCTTTCCAATATACCTATCGAATTTGGAGAATTTGTAACAAACACGCTGTCATCTTTAAAGAACGGGGATGTCTTTTCCCTTACTGCACCAAATTTGTCTTCTAACTTTAATTCGCACTTTCTCATTATATTTCTCTTCTTAGATAGCTGTATAGTATGATCGTTGCCCCTGGCAGATTATTGTGTCATTTTTTAATATTGTGAATATTACAAAGGTCACCGCGCTCCTTTTTGTGCATATTTTGGACTTTGATCTATTCAAAGATTCTACTTGTCGTACCAGGTCTTTTGTTTTACTGCTGTTGTTACTGTTCGTTGTGTTGTTGTTGTTGTTATTATTATTATTATTATTATTATTATTATTATTATTATTATTATTATTATTATTATTATTATTATAAATAGTTTATTTCATGTTTAGTTTACTACGTGAGAGCAGTCTAGTACTGAGCGCAAATCTCTGCATGTTTTGTACATCCAATATTTTGATATGGTTTGTATTTTTCTTATTTCGTTTTCGGACTTGATTTGCAAGATTATTTTTGAGAGTTCGTGTGTTGAAGCATATTCTGTTATGTCTGGGGAGAGTCATTTTCTTTCTGTGACTTATAATTTAACACACTCATCGGTAAAGTTTCCACTGATTTTTTTTTATTTTCCTAAAATTTTCTTTGCGTCTTGCAACCTTTTCAGTAGCCTTGACTTTTGTTTTCTGTTATTGTTAGTATATATTTAATCAGCAACATGTATTCAGTACCTAATATTTATTATTTAGTATCCTGTTTATATGACTAAGTAGTATAATTTCGATTATATATTTCCCTCAATGATTTTTTGCCATGTAGCCCTAGGCGTCTGTTATTACATGGATTCATTCTGATATACTTCTCGCACATTCTGTTTATCTCTGTATCCAATCCACCGAATATATTGACTAAGATGTTTAATCGATTATTTTTCAACTACTCTTGTTTTGTGGATTCGTATATAATGCAGATTGAGCATTTTATCATTTCCATTCTGGTACATGTTTATATCAACTCTTGTTCTATTGTTAATTCAGAATATATTATAGATCGAACATGAGATTGACTGATTGGTGGAGCGATGATCAATAAACTTTGTAGCAATTAAGAACATCCGTTTCAAACCATCCTTCTATTAGTATTTCATAGTTTCCATACTGACATAAATACCTTACGAAACACTGCTCGTGGGGATATACTACCTTGTCTGATGTTATTATATGTGTGTGTACGTGCCTGTGTTTTCGTGTATGTTTGTGGTGTGTGTGTGTGTGTGTGTGAGCGTGAGCATATATTTGTGTATAAACATAAATTAGTATGTGAATGTTTCACAAATTTTAACAGTACAATTCACAGCTTGTACTATTATCAACTGATTAGGCGCGTTCCGGCTTCTTTTGTTATCTGTTTCTCACTATGGGTACTCAGTCACGTAACTAAGTGTTCTAATAATTATGATTAGAAATCTAGAATTATATTCCGGATGGAATAACTGCAGATTTCTTATGAGTTCCTTTAAAGACGATTTCCTTTCCACTAACCTTTAACATTGTGTTGATATCTCCTGGTTAACTGATTTCAGCTTATGTTTCTATTTTCTTTGTCGCATCTCATTTTGTCTAGTCTCTTCTGCTTGCATTTTATCAATGTCTTGATATTTCAATTATATTCTTCAAAAGTATATGCGTTTATAACCTCCATATTACTGTGGCTACTTATATTTTTCTCTTGAAGATTATACATTCTATGAATTTCATTACCTACTGTATTATAGCCACAATATAATGTTTCATAGACATTATATTGTGGCTTTTGTGTACATTTTAGGACAATTCCTTGTGATACTGGTGATATTCTCCATGTCCATTAAATAAAAACTTCTTTAGTGTTTGTATATAGATGAGGATTCTGCGCATCGCATTTTGGACAATATAGATGAGGATTGTGCGCATCGCATTTTGGACATCATGCATTTTGCGTATATTTCTTATCCCTGCATTGCAAAAGCACGTTCTTTAGAGTGAAACATATCCCTTTCCTGCGCAGGAGAGACTAACTACGTGTGTTAATGTTGCTTTCAATTTGCAGCCATTTGGGAAAATAACCGTGCATGACATTTTGCTGTTTGTAGGCAGGTTATATATTTTAAAGTTTGTTCTTTCGTTATGAAAAGGAAAATCCCAATGTTTGATTTGTAAGACAATGAATATATTCTTTGTACAAATTAAAACAAAAGAAATCGCTAAAAACTCTGTACGTAATGCTATTTCTCTCTCTCTTTCTTTTTTTCATTTATCTACTTGTATTAATCTGTGTATCTGCGTATCTGTTTTCCTCATATATACATAAAAGTATTCAGTTTTTATGTGCTCGTTTCCCATTACAAAAGACATGTTTCACAGCTGGCTGGTGTACATATGAAACCTATACAAAATTCATTATTTCAGTAAGTCGTTAACAATAACATTCAATGTTTTCTAAAATAATATTTTATTTTTAATATCACATATAATCTATTTTATCTGTGGTATTGAAAAAAAGGAAGTTTTGTTGAAAATTTTACGCATCTCTTCTAAAGAACTGCTGATACCTTATCATCTAGACAAGATGTTTGGTATAAAGTGCATATTTTAAGTGATAGGTAATCACCAAACGTTGTTTTACTTAGTACCAAATAGTCATATATTCGATATGCCTCTTCGTTCTACTTGGTGAGTTCTCTGCTTTTCTTTTCCCATTATATGACAGTTGAAAAAAACATAAAGAGAAATAATGTAGATTAAAGCGAAAAATAAAATGAGAAATAAATAATTTATAAGAAATACAACTAGAGAATAACAACTCACCAACATCGCCGCAATAACAACATGGTAAATACCAGCTGTAACTGCTTCAGAAAAAAACATTGTTAAGTAGCAAATAATTTTATCAATATTGCTATTCTCTTGTTGAACGAGTTGTAACACATTTCGACAAATAAAAGTTATTTCCTGCTTTGATTTCTATTTTATTTTTCCACATTAATAGCTTTTGTTTCTATTCCTAGCTTTAAAATTAAATGCATTCCTTTTCGCTACATTACAATGCCAAGTCAACCATTATCGCATGTTCAAATGCAATTATCAAACTCATAGTTACAATTCATAGATAACCTTTAGTGTCACCTTCAAGTCTAATATTATACAAGAAATAATAGTAGCAACATTCATAATTTCTTTGATTAGCATAAGGTTATCAACGTATAGCGGAATAATATAGTTGAATTAATCGTATTCCAATACACGGACGGAAAGAAAATTTTGAACATGAGAAAATTTCAAATCTGAACGTGGATGAAATTATTAATAGAATCATAGTTAATACTAATAGTTAACCCTGGTCCAAGAAAACTAAATGACGGTTATAATGATTAGATTTAATCAACATAAATACGGGTCTGGTATTTTTTTAATGATACCAAAACTATTGGTTTCAAGTATTGGCACAAGGCCAGCAATTTCGAGCAAGTGGGTAAGATAACTGCATCCACCTCAGAACTCAACTGGTACGTCATTCCTCGACCTCGGAGAGATACACGGTAAAGTCGATCTCGAAGGAATTTGAATTCAGAACGTGAGGACGGACAAAATACCACGAAGCATTTAGCCCGGCGTGCTAATGATTGTGACAGCTCACCGCCTTAAAAATAACAACAACAACAATAATAATAATAACAAAAATAATAATAACAACAATAATAATAACAACAATAGTAACAACAACAATAATAATAACAATAACAATTAAAAATAACAATAATAATAATAACAATAATAAAATATAGACAACACAGCACAGCAGACAGTGATAAGTACAGAATCTGTGGACAAAACGGTGAAACTCTATGGCATATTACCAGCCAATGTACACCACTAAATGAGAAGGAATATAAGAGACACCATGACAATATAGCCAGGCTTGTACATTGGGCACTCTGCAACAAGTATGAACTTGACAGATCAAAAAATTGGTACGACTACATACCTGAAGGCATCGTCGAAAATAGAAATGCAAAGATACTATGGGATTTTTTGATTAAGTGCGACCATGAGAGAATATGAAGTCGGACATAGCCTTAATTGAGAAAGAAAACAAATACTATGTTGGATCATAGATATAGCATGTCCAGCCGACAATAAGGTATGCGATAAGGAAGAAAGAAAACTTGAAAGATATGACAGGTTAGCTTGGGAAGTTAAGCAGTTGTGGTTGATGAAAAAGGTAGCAGTAGTACTAATAATTGTCGGTGCCCTGGGAACAATGAGCAAACATCTCGAGAAGTACGTGGAACAAATAGGGGCTGCAATAAGGGTGGAGCACTTGCAGAAAACAGCACTGCTTGGAACCGCTCGAATACTCCAGAAGATGCTTGAAAAATACCTTAGTTTACTGGTAGTGAACAGCTGACACTGTAGTACATCTCCAGAGTTAGAAGCTGTGCAAAGGCAATGATGATGATAATAATAATAGTAATAATAATAATAATAATAATGATATGTGTATTGATGGGGTATCAAACAGTGGCTCTCATTGCTTCTGTTCCTCGCATTGGAAGTGCCATATTTGTACATTGTTTTGTCCTCGCATAAAAAGATGAACTACAGCAAATATTCTGCCCAAAACCATAGATTTGCTTAAGAGTATTTCGACATTAACAATTTGAGCTTTCCCTTGGGTGCTGACAATATGTGCATCTCTGATCACGAACAGAAGTAACGGGGAAGCATCATAGCCACGTGATGACAAGAGTCCATAGATGTTTTGTTCATTATCATCAAAACACATCTTATTCATGGACCTTTTCTGTAGGATGGCCTACTCGACCTGAAGCAAACCTTAACTGGGACCTACATGCAAGGTCATGTGCTGTTTGTCTTGATATGAGATCACCATGCCGCGCACATATGATTGTGATGCATGTACCTGGTGTACTCTTATCATATAGGTAGTCATGATGAGTATATTGGTCTTCCTATATTTTATCACAGTGTCACTTTGTTGGCATGTATTACACTTTCACTCAATAATAATGTTGTTATTATTATTATTATTATTATTATTATTATTAATAACAACAACAACAACCAGTGCAACAACAGTAACACCAATATTACTATTATTGAGTGAGAGAGCAGGTGCATCCCATCCAAGTGACACTGGGTTACAATTATACGAGGCCAAATATACCCATCATGCTTATCCGTCTGATAAGGGTATACCATGCACATGAATTACAATCATATATACGCGACAAGGCGATCGCATATCAATATAAACAACGCATGACCTTGCAGGTGGGGCCCAGTTAGAAGTTTTTTTCAGGTTGAGTAGTCCATCCCCGCTTAAATCGTCCCAGATTAAGATTTGTTCAAGGATGGTGAACATAACAACCATGTTTCCAGAGGTTATGATGTTCCACCACTACTTCTACTTGTGATCAGAGATGCACATATTGTGAGCCACCAAAGACATGCTCAACTGATTAGGCTGAATCAACTGACAAGTAAATCTGTGGCATTCAGCAGAATATTTGCTGTAGTCCGTCTGTATTGTTGTATATTTGCGTACAGGGACTTTGAGTGAATGTGGGAAGATTATCTACAAGTGGTAGGGTCTACGGTAAATGTTGAAAGATCGGATCGTTGCGATTTAACAAGTGAAATACTCTCTTTACTCTTTACTCTTTTACTTGTTTCAGTCATTTGACTGCGGCCATGCTGGAGCACCGCCTTTAGTCGAGCAACTCGACCCCGGGACCTATTCTTTTTGTAAGCCCAGTACTTATTCTATCGGTCTCTTTTTCTTTTCTTTTTTTGCCGAACCGCTAAGTTACGGGGACGTAAACACATCAGCATCGGTTGTCAAGCAATGCTAGGAGAACAAACACAAACACACACACATACATATATATATATACATATATACGACAGGCTTCTTTCAGTTTCCGTCTACCAAATCCACTCACAAGGCATTAGTCGGCCCGGGGCTATAGCAGAAGACACTTGCCCAAGATGCCACGCAGTGGGACTGAACCCGGAACCATATGGTTGGTTAGCAAGCTACTTACCACACAGCCACTCCTGCGCCTACTGTCAATATTTCTTTCTCTTCACATTTAAACGTTGAATTCCGACGGAATTCATCATTTCATCCGGTAGTTGGTCTCATTTATTACCTACGAAGACATCCCTACTTTCTTTGTAACCTCATTTTGTTCACAAATTCTTATAAAGCATGAACTTATTCACATAGACAGGTATATATACAGATATTCACGTACATATATATATTTCCCACATATACATATAGATACGTATATACGTACACGACAACACATACTAACACACACATGCACACACGCACACGATCACACGCAGGCACTAACACACAGACACACACACAGAGATATGCATGATTTTATTATTCAATACTCGATCAAAACTATATTTTGAACATGGAGCAATACTACACCTTGGCTTTACAATATTACATAATCATATATCCAAAATTTGACGTAAATTCTTTATAACATTTTATTGGTAAATTCCTTTCATTTGGTTCAATCGATTCATCAATTTAAACCATTTTCATGTTACTATCTCTATATCTATTTTAACTTCCTTGTATATCGCTTTTGCCGTCTTCTATCAATGCACTGTCTTAACGCTTATATTTTCTATGCATGCGCATTTAGATTTATTTTCCTATTTGTTTCTAATTATATTTTAGCTTACGATATTTCTTTTCAAATAAGTTTCTTTTTATGGGTGGCTTGTCAAACATGTATTGGAATTAACTTGGCGTGTCGACGCTAAATCACTGACGTCTAGTTGGCTGCCATATTGAAATCTGTACACGATTAGAAAGCCATTTGATGCAAACGTTCTCATGAGGAAATATTAAAATGATTTCATCAAAAGCAATGGACCAATAAACACAATGAATAAAACTTGTTTGTTTAAATGCTTTTATATGAATATTTATTAAATGCATTCTTAATAAAATTATCATATACATTTTCCGTAAACAAATATGCGTTTGCATGCATGCAGAAATAGTACAGTTGCATACATAAATATATTGATACATACACGCATATATATATGTGTGTGTGTGTGTGCGTGTATGTATCTATACAAATACATGCAGATGTGCACATAGAGACACGCATACATACAATCACACGCAAAGATGCATACATAGATAAGCAGGGTATTTTTTCATCAGGGATAATTTCATCATCATTGTAAGAAGTAATCCATCGCATGCATATCATATATTGCAATAATATTTAGGGTGTATATCAAATAGAGTAATGAAGAAAACTAATTCATAAATATATTGAATTATTCAAATATTTATGATTCACAAAATTATTATCAATATATATGATTTATTGATTTGTATTAAAGGACAAGTTTTAGAAATATTCTGCCGTTGTTGTTTTGAGTTTTGAAATTTCTAATGGGGGAATATACTTCTTCTTATAATTATGTTTTATATATTTTGAAAAATTTCATTGAGCAATCGTACAGAAATAAATGCATAATATATATTAAAAATGTTGTATTAAAGATAAAAGTCAATTTCAAAGACCTCTTTTATCAATTGTAGATTTTTAAAAGAAATACAAGATGGCGTATATGAATTTATGGTATTTTAGGCATTATGCTCAGAACAGAATAAGAAAAAATAAATATTAGAATCGTTAATATCTTGACGGATCGATATTTTGAAACATTCATGTCCATTTCTGTATTTTAGAAAATAAACACTGTTATAATAACTGAAAATTGAATTGCTATAATTCTTCAAGGAGAGCCTAAGGAATATCTTGGGTAAAGCGCGTACACTAATGTATTTCTTAGTCTTTGTCTCTTGACATTAGCGTTCTTATCTGGATTATATAATATTGTTTTTAATCATGTGCGACATATTTAACCGAGATATAATAGACAGTCTCTCCACATGCAGTTTGTCTATTAACTCACCTCTGTAAATAGTAATACATTTTCTATTTTACACTTGTTCTTGACAAATGAATTTAGAAAAGAACCGTTTTATTCAGAAAATATAACATCAATGGAGACCGCATTCCTTTATACTGGCATTCCTTTATATTGCCATAAAGGCATTCTTTGATAAGAAAAAGAGGTACGTTTGGATATTTCTCTACAAAATACATGGGTACGTAGGAAACGCGCATAAAGAATTATAAACATTTTCCAATACAGATCCTACGTTTCACATATTCACACTGAACAAATCTACCCTAGGAATTATTTTCTTAGGCTTAATATTTAGTCTATAGCTTTCTTTTGCCGAACTGCTAGGTTACGTTGACAAACGATGTCAAGCGATGGAGGGAGATAAATATAAATATACCCTACCTTCCCCTCCCCACACACACATACATACTGATATATATGTAACAGATTATAGTGGCTGGCAGTTGCCAAGGTGCCACTTAGTGGGGCTGAAGCGGAAAGCTTGTGGCCGCTAAAGAAATTTCTTACCACTGAGTCGCTCCTGTTACTTTGAGTACATATTTAAACAATAGAGGGGAAATCCCCACGGCATTAGGAGAATTTACTAGTCATAACACTTTCCTTTATTAACCGTTCGATTTCCCGTACACCTTTTATGCACTCTTCAAAGTAAGTCAACTATTTTTGGACAGATGCGAATCAGGAGGCAACTCTAATCATGGCAAACGACGTTAAAGTTCAATCATCAGTTATGCTATCAAATAACTTTTTTGTTTTTGCGGGTAACTAAATCAAATTAATTTATTTTAATACCGATTGGCTTTCAATATTCGAGTTGTGTTTGTGAGTAAGAACAAATAATATTGATAACTGGTATATTCTTTATTCTTTGCAAAAAAATAGTTGACTTATTTTCAAGAGTACTCAGAATGTGTACAGGAAATCGAATGGTTAACAAAGGAAAATGTTATGACTTGTAAACTCTCCTAATGCTTTAGTACTCTATGCCGTTGGCTCTTCCCCCTCTATTCTTTAAATATGCACTCATGGTCACAGCGGCGACTGAGTGGTAAGAAACTTACTCACAGCCACATGCTTCCGGGTTCACTCCCACTAGTATATTATAATTTTCTTGAGTGTTGTCGTTCCCGTCGTACCGGATAACCATATTTCGAAAATCGTTTTCCGTCTTCAAAGTATTGGTTTATATTTGTGCATGTGGTTATATGTGTCTTTCTTTCAGTCTTTTACCATCTGCGTTCGTTGCTTTCTTTCTTCAACAAACCCTTTCCCACTCTTTACAAATCTTTCACCCAGTCTTTCATATTTATGCTTCTTCTATAACCATTATTATTAAAAGTACACAGATGAGAGGATATGTATAGCTGTATTTTCTTATTTGTTTATTCATTAAATTTGGTCCCTAGGCAATGTTCAACTACATTGTAGGATATTTCATTAATATATATAATTTTTTACGTGTATTCGCTCATTCGTTTTTATATCATTCATATTCTGATATTTATTTTTATTCTTAATGCCTTGGTTAAGTACAATAAGGACACCTTGGAAATATTCTATGAATAGAATTTTTTTGTTTTCTATTTTTCCATTCTGGTAGTTGTTGTTCACAAATGTGCTCCTTTTAAACATTTATCGATCCCCTCTTCGATATATATATATATATATATATATAATATATATATATATATATATATATATGTGTGGTGTGTGTGTGTGTGTGTGTGTGTGTGTATGTGTGTGTGTGTGTGTGTGTGTGTGTGTGTGTGTGTGTGTGTGTATGTGTGTGTGTGTGTATGTGTGTATGTACGTGTGTGTGTGCGTGTGAGCCTAGTGTGAACAGGTTAATTTGCGCACAGATGTACGTACAAAGAAATCATAGAAATATGCATACATTACTTGTTACACATAACTCCATATATTCATTTATAATGTTTACATTTACATATACACGCATATCAGTGTGTGTGCGTTACGTACAATATTAAAGAGATGGCTGATAATTCATATGCCATGCAAGAGGTGAAGTAATTTCACGTTTACTATATTTACCTCTTAAAATAAGAGTACAGTTCATTTTAATTTCGATATTATATAGCCCAGTATATAATTACCTGTAATGTACGTGATGGTTTCAAGAAAACTTGTCTATTATAATTAGTAATATTAAAATATTTTTACATCGTCTTTACAGTCGTAATCTCATTCGGTTCATAACTAACTGAAATGAAAGTGTTTCAAGCAAATATGAAAACCACATGACATGATTTTCGGGTGCATATATCAATATTATTGTCTATCTATCTATCTATCTATCTATCTATCTATCTATCTATATATCTATCTATCTATCTATCTATCTATCTATCTATCTATCTATCTATCTATCTAGCAAGCTAGGTAAGAAGATAGGTGTGTATGTAGGTATGTATGTAGGTAGGTATGTATGTAGGTAGGTAGGTAGGAAGTTACATAGGCAGGTATGTTAGCAGGTGGGTGGGTAGATAGGTTGGCAGATTTGGCAGGTAGGCAGCTAGCTAGCTGGATAGATAGATAGTTACATAAGTAGATAGATAGACAGATAGAATGTAGAAAGCTTCTTAATGTGTCAAACGGTTAGATTAGGCGTACCTGCGTGGTAAGCGGCTTCCTTCCCAACTGCAAGGTTCCAGGTTCAGTCCCACTGCGTGGCACATTGAGCAGGTGTCTTCTACTATAGCCTTGGGCCCTCCAAAGCCTTGTGAGAAGCCCGTCGTATATATATATATATATATATATATATACATACATACATACATATATGTAAGTATATATAAATGTGTCTGTATGTGTGTATTTGGCGCCCTGCCTTTACAATCTATGGTGGTGTATTCATCTCTCTGTAATCTAGCGGTTAGACAAAATAGACCGATAAAATAAGAACTAGCCTTACACAGAATAAGTTCCAGGGTCATTTTTTTCGAATAAATCCATTTCAGTTGGTGCTCCAGCATGGCCCCAGTCAAATGACTGAAACAAGTAAAAGAATAAAATACGAAAAGATTATATCTTCGAATTCTTCCACACATTTGTAGATCACGAATGCTGTTTTAAAGAGAACAATTTCATTGACGTAATACCTGTGTCAATATATCTGTATATATAATATAAGGCAGGATGTGTGTGTGTGTGTGTGTGTGTGTGTGTGGTGTGTGTGTGTGTGTGTGTACGTGCTTGTAGTTTATGCACATCCACAAATTAGCACGCATGCCGCTCAAATTTTAGGAGGACATTCGTCACGGTCCTAGCTGTATTTTCGTCAAATTATTTTCCCGCGAGGCACCCGCGGATAGCTGTAAATAATTTTGAGGCATAACTTCAATTTTCACGGCGGACAAATCCACTGTAGTGACGCCATTATTGTTTACAAAATATGAGTTAAGTCCCCTTCTAGCGATGGTGTAAAGAGAGGGAGGGAGAGAGAGAGATTACAGATTAATTTTTTATTTAGTGAGTGATTGACTGACAAAAACAGACAGACAGGTATTGTTATGTATGTATGTATGTGTGAATGGCTTCAGTCACACACACACACACGAGCATTTATGCGTACAAAACAGATGCATGCAGTGTCTGTGTTGACCGTATATACATATCTCTCTCTCTATATAAAGCTGAAGTTGTCTGTGTATGGCAGGTTTGGTAGCCTTCAAATAACACTATCTCCTCCGAGACACTGTGGCACAAGTTGACCAAAATTGAGAATATGATAGAAGGCTTGCTCTTCCTTCCGTAGAAGAAAAAATTCAAATGGGACCATTTAAACACCAAAAATTATCTACATCAAAAAGGTGCTTTTTGTCTATGAACATCTATATTTTTTTACGATTTTTTGACTGCTGTGTCAAAATTTTTGGGTGTATTTCAACCAGAAAAAATATTCACTTAAGGAAAATAACAAGCTACTTAATACAAAATTTTTACTTTTCAAAATTCCAATCCTAAAGGGTCGAAACAAACCCGAGCAACGCCGGGCGATACTGCTAGTAAACAATATATCCAAACGAGTTAACATCTCTTCTGTACTATGAAATGTGGTTGCTTTTATTAAATTCTCTAAGTCTATACACAAGGGATCTGTGATTAATTTCCTGCGTATTTACAAACTCCTGTTAAATATGTATACATACATATCTGTATATACGCACACATAGACATTATGTATGAACGCATTTCTGCATATATAAACGTGCGTACATGGATATTATTATTAATATCATTATTATTATTATTATTATTATTATTATTATTATTATTATTATTTTGTATTAACTTTGAGATAATGACCCTCCCAAGACATAAAACGATTTGTTTCAACAGACAATTTCACATGTGCGTTTGTACTCCTGTATGTGTGTATGCATAATTTTAATTCATTCACTGCTTTAATATTTGCTCAATTTAATTTTTCGTGTTATCTATATTCATAAATCCACTGGGATATCTTGGTTGCTATTGCACTATTTACTTAGAATTCTTCAAACAACATTCATCTTTTTAGTTTTGTTGTATCCCCATGTTACATAGATAAATAGATGCTCCTATGATACGCGTAGTTCTTTTGTAATGTTTCTGATATCTTTACATAGGTGAATATATTTTATAAGCTTTATTGTGGGTTTGTTTTATGATTAATTTCCGACATCTATACTTTCAGTTTTTCACTAGTTTATTGTTCCAATGAAAATCATTCGATTGGTTCTCCATAGCGTTGTTTTTCATTAAACATTGTTGTGTAGACTTGATTGCTATCTTCTTTTAAATGATAAAGAATCATCATCTTTTAAAGATTCCTTTTTAACTAAGACTGATGAGATATTTTTCAACAAATTCTTTGGCTAATTTCCTTTATATAGGTTTCTACTGATAATGGATTTCATATAGTTCTTTCTTCCTCTCCTACTTAAAGCCAATCTTCATTGAATGACCGTATAAGAAAATCATTTTTTATATCTTTCTTTGAAATATGTTTTTGTGTAAAAGCTATAAAGAGTCCTTGTATGTAAATATATATATACATTCATATATACATTCATAGATATATATATAGAAACATACATATAGATAGACAGACACATAGACACAGAGACAGATATATCTGCAGCTGATGATGAGAATGCTCGTTTGATATTTTTCATTGTGAATTTATTATGTCTTCATCTCTTTATTGTGTGTAGTGCTTCATTCTTTTAAAGTGGAATGTCATTCTGTATTCACAAAGTGTGGGTTACGGATCCCTTGGTATTGTTCGTTTTCCTTCATAGGGTGTCTAAAAACGCTTAGTTAATGAGTAGATATAT
>NW_021835858.1:35000-55176 GCF_006345805.1 Octopus sinensis | reverse complement strand
CAGAGTAAGAAGAGACAGAGAGAAAGAAAGACAGGGTAGCGCTTATGATCCTTTCTTTTCCAGTCTCCGTGACTGGTGGAGGAAGAGATAATTTTCTGAATAGAATTTCTACTCCAAATACTTATAATAGAGGGCACTCCAGTAAAAGAACCCAAAAGAAGAGGTTACTGCTAAATCAGGAAATGGATTAAGGCCCTCACCTCTATCCTTTCCGAAAAACATTACACACCTGGATTTAGAGATCGTAATAAAGTACTTGGTATTATTATTTATCGTTGTTTAGCATCAGGTCGGCCCTGAGTCAATTGACCTTACACAAAACACAAAAAAGGTGACATGAGTGCCATTGCTAGCACGTCGTGGAACCACAAAGCGGCTCAGATCCTGTCGCTTTTAAATCCAAATAAACATCGATGTAGCAAACCAATAATCTAAAGCGCTCTAGCCAGGACCACTCCCTTTTCTTAATAAGTACTGGGAAGTAAGAAAGACATTATTCAGCCCGTTCATTTTTAAGATAAAAGGATTGGATATACTCTCTTTACTCTTTTACTCTTTTACTTGTTTCAGTCATTTGACTGCGGCCATGCTGGAGCACCACCTTTTAGTCGAGCAAATCGACCCCGGGACTTATTCTTTGTAAGCCCAGTACTTATTTTATCAGTCTCTTTTGCCGAACCGCTAAGTAACGGGGACGTAAACACACCAGCATCGGTTGTCAAGCAATGCTAGGGAGACAAACACAGACACACAAACATATACACACACACACTTATATATATCATAATATATACGACAGGCTTCTTTCAGTTTCCGTCTACCAAATCCACTCACAAGGCATTGGTCGGCCCGGGGCTATAGCAGAAGACACTTGCCCAAGGTGCCACGCAGTGGGACTGAACCCGGAACCATGTGGTTGGTTAGCAAGCTACTTACCACACAGCCACTCCTGCGCCTATGAGGAACATTTAGTTACTATTTCTAGCAGGTCTATTGATCACACTGAGTTTTCCACTTTGGCACCTGCAGCGCATTCATTCAAAGATAACGAAGATCAAGTGATAAATAATCTAATACTTTACCTCAAATTTCTATATCCCGTTACTTCGTCATCGATTTTGCTTCACTTGGTCTCCAACATAAGAACCAATAATACGTAACGTGAATTCACTGATGCAACTATTTCCGTCTCATTTGTGCTTGCCATTGTTATTGTTGTTTTACACCCTTCATCTATGGCAGCTCTGATTGAGCAGACATATAATCAGGATAGTCTGGTCTTAAATATTTTTCCTCTCCTCTTTGCTCTTTTATATATATATTTATATATGTATATGTATGCATATATATATCTCTCTCTCTCTTTCGGAGAGGCACTGAGCACCTATACGCACACATACACACACGGCAGTAACTTAGGCCTACCGAATTCAATCACAAAGCTTCGGTCGACTCGGGGCTATAGCAGAAAACATCTGCCCAAAGTGCCACGCAGTGGGACTGAACCCGAAACCATGTAGCTAGGAAGCAAGCTCCCTATATATAATAATAATAATATAATAATAATAATAATAATAATAATAATAATAATAATAATAATAATATTAGGGAGTATAAATCCAAACTTACAGGGAAAAATTCAATTTAGTATTAAATCAAATTTCACAATATAAATATATAATATATATAAATTGAATTGCATAATAGTGGTTTTTCTCTAATTTATATATATGTCCGTGTGCGTGTGTGTGTGTGTCTGTCTGTATGTCTGTCTGTGTTTGTTCCTTTGTTCCTACACCGTCTCTTGCCAACAGATGTTGGTGTGTTTATGTCGCCCGTAACCTAGCGCTTTGGAAAAAAGACCTATAGGATAAGTACTAGGTTTACAAAGAATAAACCCTCTGGTCGATTTGTTCGACCAAAAGGCGGTGCTCCAGCGTGGCCGCAGTCAAATGACTGAAACAAGTAAAAGAGTAAAAGAATATATCTGCATATATACATTATATATATATATATATCTTCTATAAAGAAGGATCGTGGGTAAGGCCAAACAATGCGAATTAAATGCAAGGTAAATCACAAGAAAACAAATATGTGAATTAATGTAGACTTGCCTTGCATTCAATATTTCGTGGTTATGACCACATTTTCAAGAAATTGACGAATCTTGCCGATATATATAAATCCAGAACTAGTGATTGGACTTTTAATTGGATTTCTCCTCCCTTTCTAGGCAAGATGAACTACAATAAGACTGATGAATAATATTCTTTCACTGTTGCATCTGTTTAACTTCTCCCTCTCTGATGACGGCCTTCTCGGCCTATGGAATCCTCCCTCGGCACGATGTCCCAGTGGATATTCTAGAAACAGCTATTAGAGACTATGTAAACCCTTTTATTATAATTCTAAATTAAATGTCCTTGTCAAGTCTTGCAGAACGGTTTGCCTTTTCATTTCTGTTTTAATCTCTATCCAGAACTGTGCCATTAAAAGTTTTCAAGCTTCTTTAAGACAAGTGTAATCTGAAAGATATTTGGCTACTGTTTCTTGCAGTTCGAGTGACTTCCTATTTTAAAATTTTAGATGCGCCAACAGATGCAGATACCTTATAAATAACATAGATATGCATATATACATATACACTTATATATGTATATATATATATATATATATATACTCATACATATGCATATGTAAGCATTTATATACATATAACATTCAAGGTACCTGAAATAAAAAAAATGAGCAATTAATCAATAGAATAATTTCTTACCAATGGTGAGTAGAATGCTGAGGTATCTGTACCCAAGGGTACATAACTTTGGGTTGCATACGGCGATGTTCCGTACATTGTCTCTGGTAATCGCGGATAGGAGAGAATGGATGGAGAACTATACTGACACGAACAGACTGTTTGTCCTGTATGCGGGTCTGTCACGAGCGGTCGACCGTTTTCACAGCAAGTTGATCCCGATATAGATGTCGCGGTCGAACCGGACATCAAGAGCTGTAAGAGAGAGAGAAAAAAAAGATAAAATTAAATTCTCAATCATATATGTACTTTCAAGACTAGGGAAGAAACGATTCTTTGGCTTAACATAATAGGGGAGATTCAGCGTGATAAGGTTGGCCCCTTTGAAATACAGGTACAACAGAAACAGGAAGAAAGAGTGAGAGAATGTTGTGGTGAAAGAGTACTGCAGCGTTCGCCACCATCCCCTACCGGAGTTTCGTGGAACTTTAGATGTTTTCGCTCAATAAACACTCACAACGTCCGGTCTGGGAATCGAAACCGCGATCCTACGACTGGGAGTCCGCTGCCCTAACCACTGGGCCATTGCGCCTCCATATATATATATATGTGTGTGCGTGTGTGTGTGTGTATGTATATATATATATATATATATAACAAAATTAATATCTTCGCAAATTAATTTTTCTCGTGAATTATTTACCCCTGTATCGAGATTAATTCCACACTGATGGCTGCAATAATTTCGGCACAAAACAAATCAGTTGCGGCGCAGACTTCAAAACGATAGCTTGGAAGTCTCTATCATGGTAACTCGAGCTGAGGAAGCTAGGGCTATTTTTACCAGTGCAGAAACCGGTCGAGGTGAATCCACTTACTTAAATGTAGGTTGGAAGATTGTCTTAACCTGATTTGCCTTCGGTTGATTTCTGTAGTTATCATCAGTGTATTTTAGCGATTTAAATAAAAGTTTTGAGTGTTATTTCTCGCAGGTAGACATGCTTAGTATGTCCTTTGGTTAATTTTAATCCTTCAGTTATATAACGTAAATGCTTGAGTATAATCCGCATTTTTTTCCCAAAATTTAAAGGTCAAAATCCCTAGTGGGTACTATATACGAGGTTAAAAATGAAAATTATTTTCTAAGCAATGTTCGAGTGTCTCTTTGCTGTCCGGCAATGTTTATTCAGACGTATTTTGTGATGTCGGGCGTGAAAATATCTTAAGCTAAGCCTGTAAGCAATGAAGTCATAAAAGAATAATCCGTAACTTGCAGTTAGCAATATTTATTAAACGTTATTGCTTGTTATTTCTTTATTTTCTGCAAACAAAATGCACAAAAAAGCTACACGTTTGCATTATGTTATATATACAATAATGATAAAGGACGTTATATATATATATATATATATTAATAATATATATACCGTATATCCTCGAGTATAATCCGCCCTTGAGTATAATACGCGGGGGATTTTTAGGGGGCTGTACCTCTGAAAAACCTAAACCTTGTGTATAATACGCACCCCTTCTCTAACTTGAGTCAAGGACGTTATATAGACCTCCTTGACTCTAGTTAGAGAAGGGGTGCGTATTATACACAAGTTTTTAGGTTTTTCAGCGGTACAGCCCTCTAAAATTCCCCCGCGTATTATACTCAAGGCGGATTATACTCGAGGAAATACAGCATATATATATACGTGTATATATATATATATATATATATATATATATATTATATATATATATATATATCTGTATATGTGTGTGGTGTGTGTGTGGTATACATATATATACACGGGCGCATTAGTGTGTATATATGTTGTGTATATGTGTATATATATATACATACATACATATATTTATATACACATACACGAATACACACACACACATACATACATATATACATGTTCTTCTATCAACATATATATATATGTTCTCCCCACCTACGTTTCGCAGCCAATCTCGTTAGCTTGAATCCTAATATCTCGGTTGTCCACAGTCTCGACATTTTAGTTGCCTTATAATCTCCTGCAAGTGCAACAGCCGCAAAGCTACAACCTTTTATTATTCTATCAATATGTTTGACTGCAAAAAGCGTCTACACAAAACTTCGTCTTCTCTGTTAATATGTCTAACCTGTTAATAAATGTTTTTAATAAATATGTCGGCGCCATTTTAATCGAAACAATGCTGTTGACTTAATACACATTTCGTAACATCAGCTGCGTCGCTAAATTATTTATTAACAACATTCTTCTTGAATAAAATTTTCTTTACATAAAAGAACCAAAAAGCTGATAGAATATGTTCTAAAAGCTGAGTATTTCACTCGGTTTCAAAGTGTTTTGATTTCTTGAAAAACGCTAATAAAAGGGAAAAGAATTTCAAGAATATATAAAATTTCTGATGAAAAGAAAAAAAAAAGAAAGAAAATGACTGCTGCAATATTATACAGTTTTATTTACTCGTTTCAGTCTTTTGACTGCGGCTATGCGGAGCACCGCCTTCAAGGGTTTTAGTAACTCCAGCACTTCATTTTGAGCCTAGTACTTAGTCTATCTGTCTCTTTTGTCGAAGCACTAAGTTACAGTGGATGTAAACAGACCAACACCGGTTGACAAAGATGATGGGGGCAAACACAGACACAATGACACGCATACACGCATACATACATACATACATCTGTCTATATATTCTTTTCTTTTATTCATTTCTTTTATTTGTTTCAATCATTTGATTGCGCCTATGCTGGAGCACCGCCTTTAGTCGAACAAATGTACTTCAGAACTTATCCTCTGTAAGCCCAGTACTTATTCTATCGGTCTCTTTTGCCGAACCGCTATTTCACGGAGACGTAAACACACCAGCATCGGTTGTCAAGCGATACCGGGGAGTGGGGACAAACAGACACACACACACACACACACACACACACACACACACACACACACACACACACACACATATACGACGGGCTATATATATAGTATAAAAAGCTTGCAAGAATCACTTGCTGTACTGCTCTAGGGAAACATTTATAGAATCCATTTGCTTCTTGCAAGATATTGCGTGAACACCCTTAATGACAACTAATCAACGAAGCTCATTAATTCTCTCAAGTAAATTATATGAAACTTTAAGTTCAATCCTTAGTTATATCGAAAACACGCAAGCTTTATTCATAAAATATAAAATCATGCTACTAACCCTGCTTCCGGGAAAATTATTAGCCTTGAGCCAAAATTTGGAACCGTCTTTATATATTACTACTATTATCTTAATACATCACGTTGAAGTCGAATTTCGGTACAACGCCAGTAACTTTGAGGGGAGGAGCAAATCAATTACGTCGACCCCAATATTCAGCTGGTATTTATTTCATCGATTCCGAAAGGATGAAAGGCAAAGTCGACCTCGGTAATATTTGAACTCAGAACAGGAAAACGGACGAAATGCCGTCAAGTATTTTGTCCGACACGGTTGTGATTCTGCTAGCACGTCACCTGAAGCGGCACAGATTGTTTGATTTGTTCGACTAAATCCTTCAAGGCAATGCCTTAGCGTGGCTGCTATTCAATGATTAAAACAAACCAAACTGTAAGAGATGGCGACTTCTTTTGAAACAATTGTCTTGCGCAAAAGATTATCGTTCAAGAATTAAAGGAGAATTTCGATGAGCTTAATGAAAAGAAGGAAAATAATAACCGAAGCGGCGCAGGCGTGGCTGTGTGGTAAGAAGCTTGCTTACCAACCACATGGTTCTGGGTTCAGTTCTACTGCGTGGCACCTTGGGCAAGAGTCATCTACTATAGCTTCGGGCCGACGAAGGCTTTGTGTGTGGATTTGGTAGACGGAATCTGAAAGAAGCCCGTCGTACATACATACATACATATTTATACATACATACATACATACATGCATACATACATATATATGCATTCGCACAATTGTGGCGTGGAAGGTGTTTATAAGCCATTAAAAAAACACATTCACAAAACCCGTTAGATTCACTCCAACATTTATAATTTGTCAATATATGAATATATGTGTGTGTGTGTGCGCGCGCGCGTGTGTATGTGTGTGTGTGTGTGTGTGTGTGTGTGTGTGTGTAAAAAGGTTGAATTGGATTCGTCCTTTAATTTGGAGGTTTCCAAAAAAGATTTTTAATGTAGATTTCTTCATATTTTGCTTGTAGCTTACTGGCGTAAGTTTGCGAATATGAAAAAAAAAAAAAGAACTTGTAAATGATGTGTTGTGAATTTGTGGAAAGAAATCCCATAATACTCAACAATTTGATTTAAAGGGGAAGAGAAGTTGCTACAATATATATAAAATTCTCTTATATATTTTAACATCTCTTCGCCATTTTAACAAAATTGTTGAGTTCCATAATTCTCATCATATATATATATATATAATATATATATATATATATATATTTACATCAGCCGAAATTGCAAGGATGATCCGGTTCTTGACTGAAGATTGAGACTTTGAATGTCCTCGTCCCTGTTTTTTGTGTCGTCATCAAAACGTTTTGCGTTTTTGTCCCATTTGTATTTTTTTTATACACTCACATATATATAATACATATATTATACATGTTATATATATAATATATATATATATTATATATATATATATATATACACATATATATACATATATATATATGTATGTATATATTATATAGATACACATATATAACATGATATATATATGTATATATATATATACACATATATTACATATATATAATGTATATATTAATATATATATATACACATATAATAACAATATATATAGATTGTATAGTATATATATAATACACATATATATACATATATATATATATGTATATATATATATATATATATATATATATATATATATATATACACACATATATATATACATATATGTATGTATGTAATGTATGTATGTATGTGTGTGTGTGTGTATGTGCTTTTCTGTCCGTGTTTCTCTCACCACCGCTTGACAATCGGTGTTGGCGTGTTTGCACCCCCGTAACTTAGCAGTTCGGCAAAAAAAAAAATCGATAGAGTAAGTACTAGGCTTAAAAATGAAGTACTGGGGTCGATTCCTTCGACTACAAATTGTTCAAGGCGATGCTGCAGCATGGCCGCAGTCTAATAGCTTGAAACGAGCAAAAGATCAAAGATGCGCAATCAATGGCTGTCGGGTCGGATGAACTGTTTCTAACTGGGACCCCCCAGCTCCCACTACCTTCCTAACTACAGGTGGATATTTGACCTAATGAACAAAACTGGCCAGACAGGTGTAAATTAACAAAATGTCTTCTTCCTGTGCGACCACAATGGATAACTTTCGGCAGATTCCGTCGTCCCGTCCATCTCCGGTTCGGTTATTCGGAGTTTAGCTTGTCACACAGCATGGCAGCTTTGACGTTCGCCTAAACCACGATAAGGGAGAGGCGGCGGCGGCGGACGGTGGCGGGAAAGGCATAGTGGTTACTTGTGATGGATGGTAGCGGTGGTGATGGTGGTGGTGGTTGTAAGGGTGGTGGCAGTGGGGATTGTGACAGTGGTTGATTCTAATAATGGCTGATAGTAGTAGTAGTAGTAGTAGTGGTGGTGGTGGTGGCGATGGAGCAGAAATGGAATTTGTGGTAGTAATGGTAGTGGTGGTGGTGGTGGTGTGTGGAGGAGAAGTGGAATTTGTGATGGTAGTAGTAGTGGTGGTGGTGGTAGTAGTGGTGATGTTAGAGGAGTGGAATTTGCGGTGGTGGTTGTAATACAAGATGGTGGTGGTGGTGGTGGTGGTGGTGGTGGTGGTGGTGGTAGCGTAGCTATGGTTGTTCTAACGGCTAGTAACGGTGGTGGGGGTTAGAAAGTAGTGGCTGAATGTCGTGGCTACATTAGAGGTGGTGGTGGTGATGGTGGTGGTCGTAGTTGGATTGTTGGTGCTTCGTCTTAATGATTATTACCACTAGTAGTAGTAGTAGCAGTAGTAGTAATGGTGGAGGTAGTAGTGATGGTGGTGGTGATGGATGTGGTAGTAGTAGTAGTAGTCATTGTGGAGATGATAGTAGTGGTAGTGGTGGTGGTGGAGGTGGTGGTAGTAGTAGTTAGAGCGGTAGCAACAGTTTTAGTATCAGTTGTAAGGTCATGTGACATGGCAAATGCCGAGTTGTAAAGAGTTAAAACGTCATCATTTTCTTATCCACCCCTACACACACACACACACACACACATACACACACAGAGAAAGCCCCTAACTCTCACCCGCATACACATAGTCACACCACGCACCACAAACTACTTACACACACATACCCTCTCTTTCTCTCTCTCTCTTTTCCTCTCTTTCTCTCTCTCTCTCTTTCTCTGTCTGTCTGTCTCTCTCTCTGTCTCATCTCTCTCTCTAGCTCACTCTCTCTGCTTCTGCCTGCGTCTCTCTATGTTCTGAATCTCCACTGTCTGTCTGCCTGTCTCTGTCTCGCTCACACTCTTTCTCTTTAAATCTCCCCCCTCTCTCTCTCTCTCAACCTGGTAGGTCCATGTCACCATCATATTTCTCCATTCAACCACTACAAATTTCCAATTCTTCCATCTCTCATTATTTCTCTTTCTTTCTTTCTTTCTTTCTCTCTCTCTTCCCCTCTCTCCCTCCTTGTGTTTTCTAGTGATGATTGATGTTTTGTTTTCATTGGATGTCCACGTATGGGAGGGTGAGGAGGAGGAAGAGGAGGTGGGGAAAAGAGAATGGTACAAACTAAAGAAACCGACCAACGTCCATACCCAGATACCCGCTTCGTCAATAATTCCATCGTCATCATCAACATCACAACCACCATCATCATCACCACCAACACTGTCGTCCCAACCACCACCACCACTACCATCACCACCACCATCATCATCATCGCCATCATCGTTGTCATCATCCTCATTATCGTCGTTACCATTATAATCATTTCATTATCATCAGCATCACCATCATCACCGACCTTATTTCAATGAAGTCCAACAGAACAAAATAATCCAGTTTACCTGGACATAACCAATATGTCTGTCTTTACACATTTCTGTCCTGTCATTTTGTTTTTGTCCCTTTCTCGTTTTACCTCTCTCTCTCTCTCTCTCCCTTCTCCGCACACACGTACATACAGGTGCACATATATACTTAGCAATACAATCTCTCCACACACACATACACACTCATACTTACATACACAGATTGCAGAGGGACCTAGAGAACCACTTAATTAAGGCTTCTGCCGTGTTTCAGTGTTCGTGTAACCCAACACCAATCGTGGGTCAGAAGGCGTTATGTTAGATGGCATGCTTACACACATACACACACACACACAAACATGTGCGCAGAGAGAGAGAGAGAGAGAAAACAACCTTGCACACACATATACACGCAGATACTGGGAACATCTCTATAAGACAGATAGAACACACACACACACACAAGCCCTTTAAGATACTTAGGTACATTATTAATTGCGGTTCTTATTCGAAAAAAGACCTGGTGACATCTGCTGACAGCCGGGACAATCATCGTATCACCATCAGGTCTCTATCAAACATGGACAAGTAGATTTCCAGCAACGGGCTTTTATGAAGTAGTGTGATATACTGCCCCAGTGAAATAATTGTTTCTGTTTTAAGCACAAAGTCAGTAATTTTGAAGGAAATGGATTGGGCGATTACATTGACGCTGTACTTGACTGATAGTTTATCTTATCGACCCCCAAAAAGACGAAGTCAAAGTTGGTCGCGGCAGGATTCGAACGCAGAACGGAGCGTAAGGCATTGGAGGAAAAGCTGTTAAGAATTTTGCCCAACGTGCTAACAATTCTGCCAGCTCCCCGTTTTACCATTATTGGTGCCAATGTAGGATTATATAAATTCTTTTCTACTCTAGGCACAAGGTCCGAAATTTTTAGAGAGGTGGGGCAGTCGAGTAGATTGACTCCAGTACGTAACTTGTACTTAATTTATCGACTCCAAAAGGATGAAAAGCAAAGTCGACCTCGGCAGAATTTGAACTCAGAACATAAAGACAGACGAAATACCTATTTCTTTACTACCCACAAGGGGCTAAACACAGAGAGGACAAACAAGGACAGACAAACGGATTAAGTCGATTATATCGACCCCATGGTGTAACTGGTACTTATTTAATCGACCTCGAAAGGATGAAAGGCAAAGTCGACCTCGGCGGAATTTGAACTCAGAACGTAGCGGCAGACGAAATACTGCCAAGCATTTCGCCCGGTGTTCTAACGTTTCTGCCAGCTCGCCAACTTTAGGAGTATATAAATTGCTAGGTTTATTCCTATTTATAAGTGAACGACAACTAAAAACATACAAGGCCACCAGGAGCCGAGAAAATTCATTAAGTATTTCTATTTAAATCAATACTAAACCAGGTTTGATCTTTGAGATATTGTTCATATATGTATGGATGGGATTAACTGATATTATCAGCCTCAGCACCTAGAGTGGTGCTTTATTTTATCGGCTCCGATAGAGGATGAAAAGCAAAGTTGAAGTTGGTGGGATTTGAACTTTAAATATAAACAGCCGGATCACATATAGCAAATCAGTTTTTCCGCCCCTCTAGAAACTCTGTAAACTAACCGTCCTTTCGCACTTCAAGATTCTACGCAGCAGGACCACATTTGTTTATGAATATTATTCACATATCTTGTATAAACGATATATTCCATTTGCATTCATGTTATGGACTGTATCTATGAACACTCAGTCAGCCTAAAAGACAAATCTTCACTGATAATTCAACAACCAGAAGCCAAGCCTACTTCTACATAAAGATCTCTGTTTCTCAATAATAACGTGTTTTTGACACACCGCTTACTCCAGTTCGATCCAACTACACAGCATACACCTTTCGCCTGTTCTATGTCTCATCACGTAACTCAAGCACAAAATAGTGTATCTAATCTTCTCCCGGTTTGAACTGCAATACTTGGAATCCTAAATATTAACATAGAAAGCGTCTTTCATCGTATAACAATCAGTCACGTCCAAGCATGGCCGCAGTCTAAACAAGTAAAAAAATATATGATAACAATCGAGAATTTGAAAATACATAAAGAAATGAGAATTTCAAATTTCTTGAAGATGGAAATGCTAATTTCTTTAATTCTTTAAAATTCTACTTTGAAATGCAAAAGCATTTAAGTGTTTATAAATAATATAGATTTTAATATATTTTTTTGCTATAAGGCGGCGAGCTGGTAGACATGTTAGCACGCCGGGCGAAATGCTTAGCGGTATTTCGTCTGCTGTTACGTTCTGAGTTCAAATTCCGCCGAGGTCGACTTTGCCTTTCATCCTTTCGGGGTCGATAAATTAAGTACCAGTTACGCACTGGGGTCGACATAATCGACTTAATCCGTTTGTCTGTCCTTGTTTGTCCTCCTCTATGTTTAGCCCCTTGTGGGTAGTAAAGAAATGGGTATTTCGTCTGTCGTTACGTTCTGAGTTCAAATTCCGCCGAGGTCGACTTTGCCTTTCATCCTTTAGGAGTCGATAAATTAAGTACAAGTTGCGTGCTGAGTCGATCTAATCGACTCGTCCCTCTCCCAAAATGTTGGGCCTTGTGCATAGAGTAGAAAAGAATATATTTTTTGTTACAAAAATATTAAACTCATTGCTTCTTGTTTAATTACATGTGCTTCGTTCATCACTGATTCATTCTTAATTGGTCCGGGATAACTCGGTACGCTCAGTTGTGAGCCATGTCACGTTTATCACGGATTGATCTATGATAACACGGTCGTTCACAGAGAACACGATAATTCAGAGATTTTGATTGGACTGCAAAAACGAGTCCCAGCAACCATCTACAATGTTCAGCTACCCACAATGCACTTGTGTTTACATCCTCATGTAGCGAGAAAGCGGTCTTTTAAAAAAAGAATTATATGGATTTACCTATTCGTTCCCATCTACATGGAACCAGTAAACAGAAAAAAATAGGAAGGCGTCTGATGCAGACGAGTCTGTTCTCAACAGGAAACGGTAGAAATGATCAATAAAATATGTAACACAACTGTGGGGCTCTAGTTCGGTGACACTGGATCTACCATTCGTTTCATTTGACTCTTTTGACTGGTACTTATTTTATCGACCCCGAAAGGATGAAAAGCAAAGTCAACTTCAGCGGATCTTGAACTCAGAATGTGTTGTAAAGTGGATTCTTCTCACTGGTGTTATGTGTGACTGCCGTTGTATTGTAGTTGCTGTTTTACGCTCGTAGCCACAAGAGTAACTAGTCATCGGATACCGTTGTATCTCTTCGTACCGGAATAGTAAGACGCTATTCTGATAATAGTAATACACTATCGCTGATATCATCACGAGACACCGACTAGAACTGTTGACTCTCAACTCTTTGACTCCCGACCCTCTCTTGACGACGGGCTACTGGTCTATTTATAATGGCTGGTTCCTACCACTTTTTACCGGGAGGGATATACAATTTAACTATACAACAGTACGTAAATACAGACGAAATGCTGCTAAGTATTTTGTCCGGCATTCTAACGATTCTGCCAGTTCACAGCCTTAACAAGAACAACAATAGCGATAACAGTGGTTTCAAGTTTAGGCACAAAGCCAGCAAGTTCGTGAGAGGGAGTAAGTCGATTACACCGATTAAACATAGATCAATATTTTAGTGAAGATGGAAGGAACGAAAGGCGAAAACAAGCTCCATGTAATCTGAACTCATAACATAAAGGAGCATAACTACAAACTGCAAGACATTTTATCCGATGTTCAACCACTGCTCTACTACAATAAATATAAACCAACAAAAAAAATCATGAATAATATATATACTTTTTTGTTTAATCTAGATTTTATTTTAATGCAAACCTACACATTTTTCTTCTGTGTAAGAATCCCCACCGGCGCCGCCGCCGCCACTAAGAACGACGGAGGTAAGGAATCTTTCTTGCAGAGTGGCAGGACATTTGGGAGAATGTGTCACTCGCTAATCAGTCTCTTCAACTTTCTGTGACGAAACTAAACAGAAAATTGAAAAGACCTCGAGAATATATACGCACTTACATTGACCTTTTGCGCAAAAGAGGCTCATGCTTCGTATATGTGTGTGTATATATATATATATCTATACTTGTATATGTAAATACATATACATAAATCTATCTAGCGATCTATCTATCTATCTATCTATCTATCTATCTATCTATCTATCTATCTATCTATCTATCTATCTATCTATCTATTTGCGTGCGTGTGTATGTGAGGTGGTGTGGATATATATATATATATATATATATTATATATATATATATATATATATATACGTATGTATGTATTTGTAGTCAGTGCGTGTTAAGTTAAGATCGCTAAGTATTGAGATTTAAGAGACTAATCCGTCTGAAGGAGATCAGCTGCAAATCTCTGAGTTATGAGTACCAGATGTTAGCAATAAGAAATTACAACGACTGATCTGACCAGATGATAGTGAGTTTATATGAGACGCAATTCATACATACGTACATATTATTATTATTATTATTATTATTATTATTATTATTATGTATAATATGTCATACCAACCAATATGACATCTTAATTAATTATTCCAGTGGCGTCTGGCCTCTATTTTGTTTTAGCGTTTAAGAGTGACAGCCACAAAACCAAATTCAGAAGTGCTCAACATTATCAATATTGTATTGAACGTTTGGGGCTGCGAATGAAGAATTACGCTAGTGAGCTTCCGTCCTTTGACGACGAGGATTCAGGTGTTCAGTCAAATAAATTACCTACTCCTGAATCAACGTGTAGATAGGTTGAGTATTCCAAGGTAAGTGCTACCTTTAGCGTACCTTTAGTGTAACCCTTATGCAGAATCTATGTAATATAGTGTGAGAAAGAGGATGTACTTGGTTTTCTAATATGAATTACAAGATGGGGGTTTTGTACAGTTTCCGTGCACCTTATGCCATTCAAAAAGAATGGGCTCACTTTTGCCCAAAATGCCATACCATGGGAGCAAATATGGGACCTCTTGTTTGTAAAGAGACCTTCTAAGCCACTTTGCCAGACTGCACCTGCAAAGAATTATATGTGTTGTGTGTATATATATATATATATATAAAACTTACACACACATACATACATATAGGCGCAGGAGTGGCATGCTTACCAACCACATGGTTCTGGGTTCAGTCCCACTGCGTGGCACCTTGGGCAATTGTCTTCTATTATAGTCTCGGACCGGCCAAAACCATGTGAGTGGATTTGGTAGACGGAAACTGAAAGAAGCTCGTCGCTGGTGTGTTTATGTCTCCGTAACGTAGCGGTTCGGCAAAAGTGACCGATAGAATAAGTACTAGGCTAACAAAGAATAAGTCCTGGGGTCGATTTGTCTGACTTAAGGCGGTGCTCCAGCATGGTCGCAGTCAAATGACGAAAACAAGTAAAAGAATAAAAGAATACACATACATACATTCATATATACATAATTATATATACGCTAAATATAGTCGCCAAATGGCGTTAAAAACCGCCTTAGATGTCCTAAACCACAGGCTGTAAGCGGGCAAATGGAAAAATAATGAATCAAACTTTCTGGTTAATTGTGTATGGGAACCAATTTCAAGCGTAAAGTCATAAAATACTTCCTACAATCATCAGCACAAATATTCCAAAGCCTATGAGTACAAGTGCTTATACATGAATATACGAGCCCCGAAGTCGCACGGCCATAGACGTACACTTGCACGTAAAAAGCAATGAAAGTGATTCTCTCCTTTATTCTGTAAAGTATACATACACGCGCACGCGCACACACATACACACGCACATACACACACATATATATTTATTTATGACTCCTACATTATCCAATATATCCGTTCTGTTTCGAGATAGTCGGACATGATTTGGTGGATATGGATATTTGGTTGCTATGTCTAACAGGTCACACACACACAAGTATATACATATATATATGTACACACACACACACACACACACACACACACACACATATATATATTCTTTTATTTTCTTTTACTTGTTTCAGTCATTTGACTGCGGCCATGCTGGAGCACCGACCCCAGTAAACCTAGTACTTATTCTATCGGTCTCTTTTTGCGGAACCGTTAAGTTACGGGGAAGTAAACACGCCAGCATGGTTCCAGGTTCAGTCCCACTGTGTGGCATCTGGGGCTAATATAGCCTCGGGCCGACCAAAGCCTTGGGAGTGGATTTGGTTGACGGAAACTGAAAGAAGCCCGTCCTGTGTATATATATTATATATATATATATATATATATATATATATATATATGTGTGTGTGTGTGTGTGTGTGTGTGTGTGTGTGTGTGTGTGTGTGTTTGTGTGTGTGTTTGTCTCCCCAACATCGTTTGACAACCAATGCTGTGTTTATGTCCTCATAACTTAGCGGTTCGGTAAAAGAGACCGATAGAATAAGTACTAGGCTTATAAAGAATAAGTCCTGGGGTCGAGTTGCTCGACTAAAGGTGGTGTTCCAGCATGGCCGCAAATGACTGAAACAAGTAAAAGAGTAAAAAGTATACTAATAGAGAAGGGAGTCCGGAAAGAGCCGAAGTTTGAGCCGGTCCTTTCTGAAGAGGCAAACAGGAATTGCCGAAACTGACGTCAGTATAAATAATTCTCGATCGGCACTTTGCGGATGATTAAGGTCCCTGTTAGTGTAGATGTTTACATATATGTACGTTGACAACAGTATTAGGGCATTTAGCTCTTATTTCTAGCCATGTAGCAGTGTTTTCTAACACCCTAGTCACAATTAGTGACAATTATAAGATTGTCATGGGTGAAGAGCCTTTGCTTAAAGAGCTTTTCTGTGAGACTACGTGACTAAACAACCATATTGTTAGTGATAATGACTAAAATATATTTTAAACGATAAAAATACTTGGTAATATATTTAGTTAATGCATGCCGCCATGTAATAAAATAAAGCTGACCATTCTAACTCGATCTGACAGGGAGAAGAAACTTATAGGTTCAGATTGAAAGGCAATATAATGAAATTTTTGGTTGGGACTTTTATTTAAAGGATGCCGTAGTCATCTAGGCGGCATCTTAAGTCAGTTCATTGCCAACCAGTCAACAATATTTTACATTTATTTAGTGATAAGCTCAGCAACTATGGTGAAATCGGAATTATCATGTCCAGTTAGCAATTTAATGTGCCTTATACAAAATGCGTGGCCTAGTGGTTAGAGTGTTTGTGATTCTCATAATCTAGAGATCGTGGGTTCGATTCCTGGAGCAAAATATCTCATTTCACGTTGCTCCAGTCCACTAGACTGTAAATGGGTGACTCTGTGATGGAAGAGTCGTCCAATCAGAGGGACTGTTGGCCTGCTTGCCTAGCCAGCAGGGTGGCATCATTCGAAAGCTAAAAACGATGCAAAAGCGCATTGTGACCAGCAATTTATAACAACATCCTATAGTCTCGTCGGTGACATGATCACGCGATGTTAAACATCAACATTAAATTACTACTTATCTGTTGCATCATACATTAATTTCTATTTAGCTATTAAATACTCTTTACAGTAAATATGTCAACATTAACAAAAATTTCTCCCCACTTTGCGAGATTTTATTGCTTAATTTCATTATTGATTGTTATTGCTAAATATTATGTTTTTACACGACGTTGTTCTGAGCCCTATTTGTCCCTTGTGGTGCATTGTCCTCTATGTGGTTTGCGTTCGACCTTGTAGTCAATAAAGAAAACATTATTATTATTATTATCATCATCATTATTATCTTTATTATTATTATAATTATTATTATTATTATTATTATTATTATTATATTTATTGTTGTTGTTGTTGCTATTGTGATTATTATTATCATTATCATTATTATTATTATTGTGATTATTATTATTATTATTATTGTGATTATTATTATATTATTATTATTATTGTTGTTGTTGTTATTGTGATTATTATTATCATTATTATTATTATTATTTTATTATTATTATTATTGTGATTATTATTATTATATTATTATTATTATTATTGTGATTGTTATTATTATTATTATTATTATTATTGTAATTGTTGTTATTATTATTATTATTATTGTGATTATTATTATTATTATTATTATTATTATTATATTTATTGTTGTTGTTGTTGCTATTGTGATTATTATTATCATTATCATTATTATTATTATTGTGATTATTATTATTATTATTATTGTGATTATCATTATTATTATTATTATTGTTGTTGTTGTTATTGTGATTATTATTATCATTATTATTATTATTATTATTATTATTATTGTGATTATTATTATTATTATTATTATTATTATTATTGTGATTGTTATTATTATTATTATTATTATTATTGTAATTGTTGTTATTATTATTATTATTATTGTGATTATTATTATTATTATTATTATATGTTTGACTTTTGCTTTATATTTACACAAGTTGGCTCCAAGTCTCACCCGGAGACCTCAAGAGACAACAGGCTGGAAGTTCACGTTGTTGTTATGCCTAGTGTGCCATATATTTGGTTGTTTTTTGTGTTGTACTGATGGATGTCTAAAAAATAAATAAATAAATAAATAAAATGTTTGTTTTAAACCTTGAGATTACATAGAAAGTATTTTGCGTAGGATATGAGCAGTTCCCATGAGCACTATCTTTTGAATTTCTGCTCTTTTGGGGTTTCCTGGTATCTGAGTTAGGTAGTTATCAGTCCCTTTTGCTATCATTCCCAGTGCACCTATGACAACAGGTATTGTTTTAGTCTTCAGGTTCCACATTTTGCTGATTTCTATTTCAAGATCTTTATATTTGCTCAGTTTTTGGTAGGTCTTGACAGATACGTTTATATCGATTGGGACAGTCATATCAATGAGGAGGCATGTTCTTTGTTTGAAGACTTTCAATATGATGTCTGGCCTATTTGCATCTATCTTCCTGTCAGTTTGAATGGTGAAGTTCCAGAGGAGTGAGATATGGTCATTTTCAAGCACTGGGGGTGGTTTGTGTTCCCACCAGTTTTTTCATGGGCAAATCCAGGTTTTTGCAGATTACCCAGTGAATATTTGTGCAGCTCTATCGTGCCTGTTGAGATACTCTGTAGGCGCTAGAAGACTGCACTTGGAGACCACATGATCTATGGTTTCATTTTGTTGTCGGCATACACGACACGTTGGACTGCTACTGATCTTTAATATGTTGGCCTGGTAGTTTCTTGATGGTAGGTATTGATCTTGAGCTGCTATGATAAACCCCTCTGTTTCAGATTTTAAGCCAGAGGCCTTTAGCCATTGATGGGTCAGGCCTTTGTCAACATCTGCATTATTCGCTCTCTTTGGGTATTTGCCATAGAGAGGTTTTTCTTGCCATTTATCATTCAGAATATCTAAGGCCGCAGATTTAGCACGGGTTTTCATGCGCTTAGCTTTTTCTGTGCCTGTTTCTTGTATGTCTATCTCTAATTCCGAAATTTGTTGTATTCGGAATTCACTTAGATATTCCTTTGCCTGTTTTGTTACTGAGTATGATGCTTTCTTGTTTTCATGTTTTGAGACAAGTTTTAACATCCAGTCCTCAGACTTTTTCAGGTAGGTGTCTAGGCCAATTGTAGCAATCTTCATTGTTATTGCCAGTTGTATAAGTCCACGGCCTCCCTATTTTCTTGGCAGATAAAGTCGTTCTGTATCTGCCTTAGGGTGGTGTATTCTATGCATTGTCAACAGTTTTCGTATTTTTCTGTCAAGGTTACATATTTCAGTAATTGACCAGTTAACGATATTGTAACTGTAAGTCACGACTGGTATGGCTAATGCATTGATCGCTTCGATCCTGTTTCTCGCATTCAGCTCTGTCTTGAATATTGCTCTTACTCTGCGATAACATTCTCTCCTGATCCTTTCCTTCATCTCTGAATGCCTTATTCCGTCTCCTTCAATTACCCCTAGATATTTATGACATTCTGCTGGTCAAGGTTAACGTTAGATGTTTCTATCATTTTTCCTTTGATAAAGGTAGCTTTATTATTATTATTATTATTATTATTATTATTGCGATTATTATTATTATTATTATTATTGCGATTATTATTATTATTATTATTATTATTATTATTGCGATTATTATTATTATTATTATTATTATTATTATTATTGCGATTATTATTATTATTATTATTATTATTATTATTATTATTATTATTGCGATTATTATTATTATTATTATTATTATTGCGATTATTATTATTATTATTATTATTATTATTATTATTATTATTATTATTATTAAGCTGACAGAATCGTTAGCAGGCTGGGTGAAATGCTTTAGCGGTATTTCGTCCGTTTT
>NW_021835858.1:17500-30000 GCF_006345805.1 Octopus sinensis | reverse complement strand
CACACCACGTATTTATAAGTCCCCTGTTAAGCGTGCATTGTATTATATTGTACATCTTCAAGACTTCGTGACAAATGAAGAAAATATTATGATTGTTGTTGATATTATGTTCAAATCTTTCATCTTTTTGGTGTTGATAAAATAAAGTACCAGCCAAGTACCTGAGTCGACTTAACTGCTCCCTTCAAATTTGTTAATCTTGGGCGTGAATGAGGAACCACTGTTATTATTATTATTATTATTATTATTATTATTATTATTATTATTATTATTGAATGAGAGAGCAGTGCATGCCATCAAAGTGACACTGGGGTAAAATATACGAAGCCCAGTATACCCATCATGACTGCCCATCTGATAAGGGTACACTAGGCAAATGCATCACAACCATATGTGCACGACATGGTGATCTCATATCAAGATAAACAGCAAATGACCTTGCAGGTGGGGCCCAGTTAGAATTTTATTCTTGTCGAGTAACCCATCCCGCTCAAAAGTTCCCTGAATAAGGGTTGTTTAAGGATGTTGAACGAACCACGCATGTTTCCAAAGGTGAATTATTCAAACCCTAAATAATCCCTCTCAACACATGGCTATGATGCTCTCCCACTACTTCTGCTTGTGATTAGAGATGCACATATCGTCAGCCAGTAAGGGACATGCTCAACTGGTTTAAGATCAAACAACTGACAAACAAATCTGTGGTATTGAGCAGAATATTTGCTGTAGCCCATCTTTTATACCAAGACAAAACTATGTACATGATAACACTTCCAATCAGTTAAGATCAGAAGCCACGAGAGCCTCTGCCTGGTACTACATCAGAGCATCTATTATTATTATTATTATTATCATTATTATTAATAATAATCAAATTCAATTTGCACAGGTAACCTGAATACGTCTATAAAGTGGAAGTTTTCTCATCGCTTAATTGTATATCACGCATATTGCTGATGCAGATCTCACCTATTGATTCCATTTAAATACTATATTTTATCGATCTACATGCCAGTTTCCATGTAGCACTACATGTAGCAACTACATGAACAGCAAGGAAAGAAAAACATCAGTTGTAGTTTCAATTAAACAGACGACAAAATATTCCAACAACCTTTAGTTCCACATTGTGTTTACATACAGGAAACGTTGTTCTATTATGTATATACCATAACATAAACAGAACCGAAAACTACATACATTATATATATATTACACACATACATACATATATACATACAGCCATATACGCGCGCTTGTGTGTATATATATACATTCACATATACGTTTATATTAAAATATTATATTAGTGTAGTGTATTTTTTCAATTTTATTAATGTATATGCTTGTGTATATTTGTATGTATGTATATGTATAGTTTTATATGTTTGTGTGCGCATGTGTAAATACAAACACATAGTTATATAGTTACATATGTTAATGCATGTATACAAACATAAATTTAGAGATGTATGATTTATGTATGTATGTGTATTATATATATATATATATATATATATATATATATATATATATATATATAATATATATATATATATAGCAATAAGAAAATGTCGAACAATAGGTGGTTCATCAACTTTTGGACATTAGAATGTAACTTATTTATTATTAAACTGATAATTATAATAGCATACATACGCATAGCATATTATTCTTTACATATAAGATATAAGATATAAAATATAGTAATATAGTAATATAATGATACCAGTAATTATCATAATAAACATGAATATAAATTGGCATATATATATATACTATATATATATAATGGGAAAATTGTACAAAATCTATAAATGGATGATGAGTAAAGCACCGGTACACAGATATATAAAGCTATACATATACATTAATAAAATAAAAAAAAAATACACTAATATAATATATACACGCATACACACACATGGATATTTGTGTTTGTGTGTTTGTGTGTATTAATTGTACATTACTCTCATTAATCGTAAATTGTTTGCCCGCTAGTTCACCAAGCAATTACACAAATGAGCGAATGCAATGCACAACACTATACAAACTCATCCACAAAAAAAATAGGAGGAAAACATTTGTAGACAATGCATTCATAGTGTACGAAATTTCTCACACATACGGCAATTGATAATGGAGCAATACTAATACAACACAGTACAATACTAAAATATATACATCCATAAAATTCACAAATCTCAAAGACACACACACACACACATATATATATATACACACACATATATGCAATATATACATATATATATATTAACATATATGCATAATATATATATATATATATATGTATATACACATATATGCATATATATAATATATATATATATATATATATAAACATATATGCATAATATATATATATATATATATAAACATATATGCATATATATAATATATATATATATAAACATATATGCATATATATATATATATATATATATATATATATATATATATAATATACATATACATAATATCCATACATATATATACGTACGTATATATATATATAGAGAGAGAGACATATATGCATACACACACACATATATATATATATAATATGGCAAAACAAAAACTGCCGGTCTACCCACCCGACACCCCGCCAAAACTACAGGGGCCTTAAAGAGAAAAACTTCCCTGAGGAAAGACAACAAATATCTCTAAGGAAATTAAAAAGAAGTGCGCTCTTCAGTGGTGCACAACGCAGCAGTTGAGCAAAGTCTTTTTTGTGCATGTCGGAAAGGATTGTCCAGCAGCTGACCTGGCTACACCAAGCACAAACAAGGAACCTTGTCCACCACTTCGCAAGACCACTACAGTCAACAGACACGGGATGGCCTGCACAGTCGTCACGCCAATATTTTTACTAAATATTGGGGGCCTGTTGCATCATAATAAAAGCAAAATTTCTTTCCAGTGAGATCTTGCTGCATGCAATCAAGCCCTATGCATAGCACTTGTGGAAACTCACCTCAGCCCTGATATAGGATGCAGAAGTACACGTACCAAAATATGCCTTACTGCCAACAGACAGAAAGGAAAGGAGCCATGGTGGAGTTGCTGTATACCTCCATGAGGCCCTCACACTCTGATCTTACTGTCATACTCAAATTAGGTATGTGACACTCTAATTGTATAATAAGCAATAGGTATTGTATATAGTCATATACAATACCTATTGCCCACATAGGCAAGTTTAAAGTTTGTCTCACAAGAATTAAAGAAATCCTCATGAAACTGGAACACCACGTGACAATATTTCTTATGGGTAATTTCAACTTCCCCAACGTCAAATGGCCCGAAGTAGAGTCCTTGCTCAACCTCATCAATGCCCTATTCATGGAGTAAGCTGTACTCAGACCAACTAGGGCGAATAACATAATGGATCTCTGCTTCACGAACAATATGGACATCATTAGTCTCGGATCACAATATAATAGAGCTGTCTGTGTTTGGGCCGAAAGTAACCAGAGACATGCAGCCTAAAGGAAGCACCCGAAATCTCTCCAATCTGAACTTCCATAAAGCAGTCTGGAAATCGATCCAAAAAGAGATCCTCAGAGAGGACTGGCCGAAATGTCTCTCCACACTAGACATAGACATGAAACTAGAATGTTTCATGTCTGTTTTGCAAGCCATATGCCAGAAATATGTCCCAGAACACAAGGCCAAAACAAATAGGAACAAGATTTCAAGGGAGAGGAAGATCCTCGTGAGATGACGGACAAATTTTGCAAATCGCCTCAACCAATATCCCAAAAGTAATGAAAGGTCCCGCCTAAAAACAACATTGATGAAGATTGAAAAAAAAGGCTGCAACAATCCTATATGAGGGAGAAAGCAAACAAAGAAGCCTGGGTTATAAAAACATTAAGTCAAGCCTAAAGGCCTTCTTTCATGACGCGAAAGAAACCGCCTCAGTACGCTGCAAGGTAGGACCCCTCTTCCAAAAGGATGGCTTCCTCATAGACAGTCCAACTAGGATCAGCGAGGTACAGAATGACCAGTTCAAAAGTGTCTTTACTACCCCGTTGGAACACAGACAAGTAAACGAACCAGTGGACTTATTTGCCGCCTCACCTATAACCAGTGAGACGGTTACAATAGAATGTATTGACATTAGCGAAAAAGACGTCCTACTAGCCATAGATGAAGTGGACACAAACTCAGCTGCTGGTCCAGATGGTTTCTCAGCCATCCTCTTGAAAGCGTGTAAGCATGCCCTGGCAACCCCCACCCCAAGATTCTCTTCCAGAGCTTTCTGGCGAATGGCAAACTGCCAAGCAAGCTGAAGGAAGGAATAATATGCCCAATACATAAAGGGGCAAGTAGAGCAGATGCCAAAAACTATAGGCCTATCTCTCTGACTTCACACATCAGCAAAATCATGGAACGGATAATCAGAAAGAAACTAATCGCATTCCTTGAGGAAAATAACTTGCTGAGTGATACCCAGCATGGCTTTCGACATTATGACTAGGTGTTGAGGCATTTACTCCACAACTCAAATGTGAACGTAATATACCTTGATTTTGCAAAAGCTTTTGATAAGGTGGATCATGGTATGATATGCCACAAACTGCGTGATCTCGGCATAGCTGGAAAACGTGGAGAGTGGTTACATGACTTTATGAAAGATAGGAGTCAGGCAGTAGTGGCTAACGGAGCCACCTCTATGAACACACAAATAGTGAGCGGTGTTCCACAGGGCACTGTCTTGGGACCACTGCTTTTTATAGTGGCCCTCTCAGATGTGCCCTCAAATGCCCAGATAACCATCCTTGCAAGCTACGCAGGCGATACGAAAGTCTCGCAGAAAATGCAGAACCCCAGCGATGTTGCACATATGCAGCAGGAATTGGGTAATAATATGCAGTTTAATGCTGAAAAATTCCAAGCCCTGCGCTACCAGCATTCAAAACTGAATATGAAACTTACAGGGTACACTGGTCCACAGGGAATTTCAATCCCAGAGCCTAAATCAGTGAGGGACCTGGGTATCGACATGAGTGATGATACCTTTTTCCAAGTGCACATTACCAGGATGGCAACAAAGTGCAGACGACTGGTTGGATGGATCCTGAGAACATTCAGAACCAGAGATAAGGAAACCATGATGGACCTCTGGAGGACATTCGTCCTCAGCTGCCTGGATTACTGCCCACAGCTATGGTCACCCACCAGTCTCAAATTAACAGCGGACCTTGAAGCAATCCAGAGAAGATTCACAAAGAAGATCGTCTCTTTGCAACTGCTCAACTACTGGGAAAGGCTGAAACAGCTAAGACTCTACCCCCTAGAGAGAAGGCGGGAGAGGTATGTAGTAATATACATCTGGAAGATTCTGGAAGGAATTGTGCCAAATTTTGCCATTGAAAGCTACACCAGTGCCAGAATGGTACGACATTGCATAGTGCCAAGATCCTCGCAACGCCATCGCGCTTCAGGACCAGTTACTGCAACAGCCTGGGTTTCAGAGGCCCACAGCTTTTTAATATTCTCCCAAAGAGCTTGAGGAACCTGCACAAAGTAGATGTAGGCGTTTTAAATCAAAGTTGGACCTCTTCTTCTCGAGAGTCCCAGATGAAACTACCTCACGGCAAGAGGTACAAATGAGGGTATATCAAACTCCATTCTCCACCAAGTGCCACATATTGGAGGAGGCTGTCAGTAATAACAGTGTTGTAAAACGACGGTGCATCAGCATGGCCACAGCTCTGAGCTGAAACTATAGAAAAAGGTATATATATATATATATATATATATATATATATATCACGTGATCACATGACCGACCAGACCATCAGATGTTGCTACACATCGCTAGTCACAATGCGTTCGCATTGTTTTAGCCTTCGAATGACGCCACCCCGCTGGCTAAGCGAGCAGGCCAACAGAAGAAAGAGTGAGAGAAAGTTGCAGCGAAAGAGTACAGCAGGGATCGCCACCCCCTGCCGGAGCCTCGTGGAGCTTTTAGGTGTTTTTCGCTCGATAAACACACACAACACCCGGTCTGGGAATCGAAACCGCGATCCTACGACCGCGAGTCCGCTGCCCTAACTACTGGGCTATTGCGCCTCCACACACACACACATATATCTATCTATCGATATATATATATATATATATATTTATATATATATATATAATATAGATGTGTGTGTGTGTGTGTGTGTGTATAGAGAGATATGTAAACAGAGTTAGCGATTATAGTAACCGACTAAGGGATAAAATATCCGTATATACTATCGGTATCCGTTACCTGTATTATTTCCGGGTATTGGTGTGCAGGCACACCATACACGTAGAGTGCAGATAACAACAGGATAAACAAGAGTTTATCAGGAACCAATGCAAATAATTAGAAAATGGAGAAAACCAGAGATTAACCAACACATCGATCGAACCACATTTATAGCTTATTTTTTGATGCAAAGCATGACATAACAAAATAAGTGACGTCACCTATTTTGTTATATCATGCTTTGTATAAAAAAATAAGCTGTAAATGTGATCCAACCGATGTGCCGCTTCATCTGTGGTTTCTCCATTTTCTAATATTATATATATAATGGAGTGGATAAAATCGAGGCTACATTAGTTTCATATATATAGGAACCTCGGAAGTATTAATTATTCAAAAGATGGGTAGACTGCAAGCTACTTTAGATGTTTGTTCGCTCATACAGCAACGCCATTTATAGAATAACTTTTTTTTTTTAGCTTATCATACTTCGATACGGGAAAAACCTTCTGCGCCAATAAACCACTATTGCCCCTGAAAGCTGTCTTTTTATATCATATATGGACTACTTGAATCTCACTAACTTCCTACTCCTAGATCCTAGGATCTTGCCTTTACATATTAATATATATACAAATGTATATACAGTATTTCTGTGTGTATACTTTGATGTACGACTGCTGCTGATATATCTAGGCCTGCAAGTAGATACCATCATCCAGTCTCCTGCCTGTTAGGTGGTATGCTTACCACTGTACTGTGTGTGTGCGAACGCGTACATACACACCACACAGACACAAACATACACACTCACATACAGAAACAGACAGACACACACACACACACACATGCAGAGGATGGGAGGTATTGCGCTGGTGCAGAACCTCAACTTTGTCTCAACACTGTGTATTTTCGGGCATTTACCTCGTTCTTCTTATGCATATATATCCATGCCTTTATCGAAAGAGACCCCACTCCCCAATCTTATACCAAGCTCTTTCCTTCATCGTACCAGTAGTTGTACATCAAGTTCATTCCTATCTCTATTTTGAACTGCTCCGGGCTGTATCTCTGTCGAGTTTACCTAACATATGTCATAGAGATTACCTTCAATTTCATACACAGTAAACACACGGTACAACTGATAGGGATTGCCCTGGGATAATTACCAGATGAAGCACTCTCTCAACCTACACGATATAAATATATAATATATATAAATATAATTATATGAATGTATGTATGTATATCGGTATATATATATATTATATAAATATAATTATATGAATGTATGTATGTATATCGGTATATATATATATATATATATTATATATATATATATATATATAATATATACATATAAATTTATATAGTATATATACGGTTATAGATGTGTATATATATATATGTATGAATATAAGCATACATACCTATTTATGTATAGATATATATATGTAAATATATGTATGTGTGTATATATATATATTTATATTTATATTTATATATATATATATGGTATATGTATATATATACGTGTGTGTGAATATGTATATACACATATATACATACACACACAACACATAATATACGTGTGTATATGTATGTATATACACATATATACATATATATATATGCATATATATATATATATCATATATATATATATATATATATATACTCTTTACTCTTTTACTCTTTTACTTGTTTCAGTCATTTGACAGCGGCCATGCTGGAGCATCACCTTTTAATCGAGCAACTCGACCCCGGGACTTATTCTTTTGTAAGCCCAGTACTTATTCTATCGGTCTCTTTTGCCGAACCGCTAAGTAACGGGGACATAAACACACCAGCATCGGTTTTCAAGCAATGCTAGGGGGACAAACACAGACACACAAACACACACACGCATACATATACATATATATATATATATACACGACGGGCTTCTTTCAGTTCCGTCTACCAAATCCACTCACAAGGCTTTGGTCGGCCCGAGGCTGTAGTAGAAGGCACTTGCCCAAGGTACCACACAGTGGGACTGAACCCGGACCCATGGTTGGTAGACAAGCTACTTACCACACAGCCACTCCTGCGCCATATATATATTAAGATATATATATATATATATATATATATAATATATATATATATTATATATATATTATTATATATATATATATATATGCATTATATATACATACATATTGTTTTTTTTCTTAACTTTAACCCTCCTCTTTCTATATGGTATCTTTGACGTTATATCCTGTAACTTTTTTTTAAAACAAACTTAATAGCGTTCAGTTAATCCCTATACATATCCATCCTTTTCTGTTAAAATGTCTAATTGACGAGTTTCATTTCTTCATTTCCCTGAAGAGAAGATTACATTGTTTTACACCATTTTATTCCTTTGGAATAATACCAGTGATATCTTCAAAACATGTGTCGGAAGTAAAAGAATTTGAATAACACGTGCGTTTAACTCCATTTATTATTTATCTATTTATTTATTTATTTATTTATTTATTATACGAACAATTTCACGTAAACCTGGAGTTTCTACTTTTATAAAAGGAGTTACACCCTTTTTAGTTGAGTGATATTTTTGCTACCCTGGTAACTATTTATCTATTTTTTCCGTGTTAATTGTTAACAAGGGAAAAGTACATCTATTTACATATATATCTACACATATTATATATATACATACATATATATATATATATTCTACACACGCGCATATAGAATAAATATATAATTAAGATATATTTAAGACACCGCATGCCATTTGGAATTTCAAAGCTTTATAGTTGAATTATGTAGCATCTATGTAGCCAGCTATCTCTCATAAAATTGTCAGACTGCTTGGCGTAGAAGAATCGTGCCTACATTGCATGTCTTGCATTCATGTACGAAACACCACTGGTTTATATGTACATAAATACAGACTTAAGTATGTATGTAGGTAAGTTGCTATGTATGTATGCATATGTGTAAACATATATGACTGACCATGGGATTGCACCTAGATAGTTGTTTATGGAAGACCAGTAGTCACCCATGCCACCAGTGTTACCCAAGGGAAAGGCAAAGGGGCCGATACAGCTTGGCACCAGTGACGTCGCTAACTCATTTCTACAGCTGAGTGAACTGGAGCAACGTGAAATAAGGTGTCTTGCTCAAGAACACAACACGCAACCCGGTCCGGGATTCGAACTCACAACCTCACGATCGTAAGCTCGACGCTCTAACCACTGAACCATGCGCCTTCACGTAATTAAATATATTAAATAAAGCAAATATAGTTATATTTGGCTGAGATCACAACATGACCCCTAAACGGAGTGTCAGCCCGTCATTTACAATTCAGTGGACCAGAGTAGTGTGAAATGAAGAGCTTTGCCCAAGATCATAACGCAGCGCTCGGTCTGGGAATCGAAAGCAGGATCTTGTGATCCTGAGTGTATCATATCCACCACAGGGCTACGTGCCTTCTGTCTAGGACTACATATTTTTTAAGACGGTACAGTGTGATTTAATGATCTGGTTGTTATTTCTAACAGTAGGCTCGTAGGAGAGGTGGATCCACCTGATCACTGTCCACACTGATAGCTTGATGAGACGAGTACACGCCTAAACATATTTGATTAATTAATTGGTTAGACAAGATATTCTAATTGGTTAGTGGTTAGAGCGTCGGGCTCACAATCATGAGGTGTTGAGTTCGATTCCCGGAGCGGGCTGTGTGTTGTGTTTTTGGCAAGATACTTTATTTCATGTTGCTCCAGTTCACTCAGCTGTAGAAATGAGCTGCGACGTTACTGGTGCCAAGCTGTATCGGTCCCTTTGCCTTACCCCTGGATAACATCAGTGACGTGGAGTGGGGAGGCTGGTATGCATGGGTGACTACTGGTCTTCCATAAAACAACCTTGCCCGGAATTCGTTCCTTCGAGAGGAACTTTCGAGGTGCAATTTCATGGTCATTCATGACGGAAGGGAGTCCTAATTTCCTATAACAAAATTATGGCGTTGTTGTTTAGATCCATAGAAGACCTGGTAGAGTATACCTAAGATCAAAGGTGTTCCACTCATGAACATCCCGGCAACTCACACGACTCGGGGCTACAGCTAAAGATGTTTGTTCAATGTGCCGCACAGCGGTCTGAACACGAAACCGTGTGGTTGCAAAGCGACTTTATTAGCCACATAGCTTTGCCTGTGCCTTGAGCAATTATCTTTTTATTTTGTGTTATTCCATCCCCGGAAGGAAGAAAAGAAAAAATGGGACTTCGGCCGAATTTGAACTCAGAACGTAAAGGGTCAGAACTACTACAACGACTACTACTACTACTACTACTACTACTACTACTACTTACTACTATTACTACTACTAATAATAATAATGTTAATAATAGCGATTTAAAACCGGAAATGAAGGCTTTAATCTGTGCTGCCTAAGGGCAAGCACTAAGAACAAACTACATAAAATACAAAATAGACAACACATCAGAAAGTGTTAAGTGCAGAATCTGTGGAGAAAATGGTGAAACCGTACGGCATATTACCAGCCAATGTATGCCACTAGCCCAAAAGGAATATAAGAGATGTCATGACAATAGAGCAAAGCTTGTACATTGGACACTTTGCAACAAGTATAGACTTGACAGAGCAAAAAAGTGGTACGACCACAATCCCAAAGGCATCATCGAAAATGATAATGCAAAGATCCTGTGGGATTTTATGATTCAGTGCGACCATGTGATAGAGACTAGGAAGCCAGACATAGTCTTAATTGAGAAAGCAAACAAACTATGCTGGATCATAGATATAGCATGCCCAGCTGACAACAAGGTATGTGGCTAGGAAGAAAGTCGAGAGATATGATAGGTTAGCTTGGGAAGTTAAGCAGTTGTGGTCGGTGGAAAAGGTAGCAGTAGTACCTATAATTGTCGGTGCATTGGGAACAGTGAGTAAAAATCTCAAGAAGTACGTGGAGTAAATAGGGGCTGCAATAAGGGCCGAGTACTTGCAGAAAATAGCACTGCTTGGAACCGCTCGAATACTCCGGAAGGTGCTCGAAAAATAAGAAGTGTTACCTTAGTTCACTGGTAGTGAACAGCTGACACTGTAGTACATCTCCAGCGTTAGAAGCTGAAACCACTAATAACAATGGTTTCAAATTTTTGTAAGAAGGTCAGCGATTTTGGAGTGAGAGATGATTGGATTACATCAACCCCAGTGTGTAACTGGTACTTATTTTATTGACCCTGAAAGGATGAAAGGTGAAGTCGACAAAGGTGGCAATTGAACACAGAACGTAAAGACGGACGAAATGCCGCTAAAAATTTTGACCGTTGCAGTGGCTTTCATGGCTTCTAATCTTATATGATTGGCAGTGTTATCATGTACATTATTTTCTCTTGGGATGGACTACAACAAATATTCTGCTCAATACTACAGATTTGCTTGTCAGTTGCTTGACCTTAACCAGCTGAGAATGTCCCTTAGTGGCTGACAATATGTGCATCGCTGATAACGAGCAGAAGTTGTGGGGGAGCATAATAACCATGTGTTGAAAGGAATTCTTTGGGGTTTGGATAATTCACCTCTGGAAACATAGGTATGTTGTGCATCATCCTTAAACAACCCTTATTCAGGAACCTTTTGAGCTAATCAGCCTGAAGAAATTATTAGCTGGGCCCCACCTGCAAGGTCATGCACTGTTTATCTTGATATAAGATCACCATGTCGCGCACATATGGTTGTGATGCATGTGCTTGGTGTATCTTTATTAGACGGGTAGTCATGATGTGTATACAGGTTTCGTATATTTTACTTGGTATCACTCTCACTCAATAATAATAATAATAATAATAATAATAATAATAATAATAATAATAATCCTTTCTACTGAAGGCACACGGTCTCACATTTGTGGTGAGGAGACGAATCGATTACATCGACTCCAGTGTTTCACTGGTACTTAATTTATGTATCCCGAAATAATGAAAGGCAAAGTCAACCTCAGTCGAATTTGAACCCAGAATGTAAAGTCGGACGAAATGCCGCAAAGCATTTTGATCTTTGTGGCAACGACTCTGCTAGCTCGGCGCTTTAACATCAACAATAATAATTATTATTATTATAATTATAATAAAAGACGTGAAACAGAATCAATATGCTTTTATTAGCATAGTGACCCTCCCAAAATACAACAAAATATTTTAACAT
>NW_021835858.1:0-12500 GCF_006345805.1 Octopus sinensis | reverse complement strand
TTTGAGTGGGATGGGCTACTCGACCAGAAGAAAATTCTAATTGGGCCCCACCTGCAAGGTCATGTGCTGTTTATCTTGATATGAGATCACCATGTGGTGCACATATGGTTGTGATGCATGTGCCTGGTGTACCCTTATCAGACGGGTAGTCATGATGGGTATACTGGGCTTCGTATATTTTACCCCAGTGTCACTTTGATGGCATGCACTACTCTCTCATTCAATAATAATAATGATAATAATAATAATAATGATAATAATAATAATAATAATAATAATAATAATAATAATAATAATGATAATAATAATCCTTTCTGCTAAAGGCACAAGGTCCTGAAATTTTGGGAGAGGGGTCCAGTCGATTAGATGGACCCCAGTACGCAACTTGTACTTAATTTATTGATCCTGAAAGGATGAAAGGCTAAGTGTACCGAGGGGGAATTTGAACTCAGAACATTAAGCATTTTTTCCACAAAAGTAAAAATTATGCCAGTGCGTCGGACAGGGTGCTTAGCACGGTTTCTTCCGGCTGTACGTTCTAAGTTCAAATTCCACCCAGGTTGAATCTGTCTTTCATTCTTTCGTGGTCGATGAAATAAATACTGGGTTCGAATATATAGACTAACAACATCCTCCCTCCCTCCAAATTTCCGGCCATATTGCCTTGAGTAGAAAGGACTACGATCACCACCACTACTACTACCACCACCACCACCACCACCACTACTACTACTACTACTACCACTACTACCACCACCACCACCATCACCACCCTACGACTAGCACCACCACCACAACTGCTACTACCACCACCACCACTACTACTACTAGTACGACCACCACCACCACCACTACTACTACTACTACAAACAACACCATCACTACTACTACTAAAATTTGAAAAAGGTGAGTAATCAACCGGAATGTATCTATGTATGTCTCCGTGCATATCTGATTTGTATATACATGCATATACACATACATATATACATACATTTATACATATGCGCATACATCTATATATACACACATATATGCATCTATATATATATCTATCACATATTCATATATATATATATATATACATATATATACACATATATATACACACACACACACACACACACATATATATATATATACTCGCACAGATATATATATACATACACACATATATATATACATATATATATATACACACACATAATATATATATGCACACATGTACATATATACATATATATACATACATAATATACATACATATACCTATACATCCATATACATACATACATGTATATATATATATATATATATATATATATATATATATATATATGTAGGTCCCGGTTGATTCGGGGTTAACCACAGTAATAAGGTACTCAATACATAGTAGAGTAAATTAATTTATTATATAGAAGGAGCTTCTACAGGACTAGAACTGTTTCATTCAGAGAAATCTTCAGGAAGCTAGTTAACAAGAATTGTATTGGCATTTATACATTTAGGCAGGTTTTAAAGGGGTGTTGGTGGGGGACTTTTTGGGGGTAGGCATAGCGCAAAATATCATACTTGGGGGAGTGGTCAAGGAGTCAGTGTTAAATTAGATAGAAAATAATAAAAAATAAAAATATATAAAAATATATAAAAATATAATACAATTCTTGTTAACTAAATATATATATATATATATATATATATATATATATATATATATATATATATATATATATACATACATATTCATGCCTATACATACTTGTATATACACACACCACACACACGCATACATATGTACGTAGACACTTTCGGAGTTTCGTCTCCGCTAATATATGACAGGTGCACAATGATTGACCGTTTTCTTCGTTGAAATTCAGAAGTTAAACGAGATTAGAAAAAAAAAAACGTTAACACAAATGCATCTGTACATCTCTTTTATTCATTTATCTACTTCTTTATCCATTTTTGTTCTGGAGTGGAGGTGGGCGTGGAAGGAGTGTTTCTTTTGCTCGCGAAACCAAAAAACGGACAGCTGCATTTCCTTAACACTTATTGCAATTAGATATTCATTTTGTCTTAATCGACTCAACTATTGTCGTTAAAAGTCTCTTTTTTTAAAAAAAAAACAAATATGAAAAAAATTGCACTCATGTTGCCGAATTGATATAAAAATCGCAATAAGACCACCACCACCGACAACATCAACAGCAACAACAACAGCAACTATTTAAAGAATTATATAAAGAAAGGAAAGGACATCCAAATAATCGCTTTATCATTTCGCGTCAGGAAAGAAATTGATGAGAATATGAATTTCAAGAACACAAATGATTTTGAATCTCTAATTCGAATTTAATGAAGAATTTCTGTTGTCTTTTTATGTGTTCATCTGTTATATTTTAATCTTTTATTTGTTTCAGCCATTCGACTGAGGCCATGCTGGGGCACCGCCATGAAGAATGTTTTCAGTCGAATGAATAGACCCCATTAGTTATTCCTGCTTAACGTCTGCTACTTATTCTATCGGTCTCCTTTGCTGAGACGCTATGCTGCAGGAACGCAAACACACGAACACCGGTTGTGAAGCGGTGGTGGGGAACAAAGACACAAACACACGCACACACGCACACACACATACACACACACACACACACACACACATGTATATAATGGACTCTTCCAACGAACAAAGCGCAGGAGTTTTCAGATTTTGGGCCGAACGACCTCCACAAATAACTTGTCTGTAGCGATCAAATGTCCGTGCTGCGCATAAGGCTCCCTCCTTCCATCAAATTGATGTTGACTGAAAAGGTGCACGTTGTGCCGCGCGTCAGGTGTCAAAGGGATCGCAGAGCAGCGTGAGATTAAGTGTTTTACTGAAGAGTACAAAACGCATCACCTGGTCTAGGAATTGAAATCACGGGCGCTAGATCGTGAGTGCAATACCCTAACCCCTAAGCCATGCGCGCCCTCATATATATATATATAATATATATATATATATATATATATATATACATATACCTATTTATATACATATATATACATATATATATATATATATACATATATTTATATATACACATACACACACACACACACACATATATATATATACATATAAGAGACAATGACTACGTACGCCGATGTATATATATATATATATATATAATATATACAATACAAAATGGGACAAGAGCGCAAAACGTCCAGACAGTTAGGTGATACAAAAAGGGACAACAAAACATCCAGATAGACGATACAAAGAAAGCAAGGACGGGTCATTCGGAGTTTTCTTTCCTCAGTCGAGTCCCAGATCATCTTTGCAATTTCAGCTGGTTATACTCGAGATTGCTCCAATCTGGCCAGTCCCAAAGAAAAACTAACCTAAGAGCTTTAGATTCCTTGTAAGAAAGCAGCGAATGTATACGAAAACAAGGACGGAAAGAAACGGAGAATGTTACATAAATACAAATAACAGGACATAACAACAGGTGTCTTTCGACTAAGGACGAATTAAATTAAGCTGGCGTGTGTGGAAGTAAAGCCTTACGGCAGGGATACAAGATCTGACAGTCACAGGGAGGAATATGGATGTTGCACGGAGAGAGAAGAGAGAGATGTAGAGGCAGAGGGACAGAAGAAATAAGAAGGGGCGAGAGCAAAAAATGACAGGGACACAGTGAAGTGGAAAGAGGAGGGAAAGTGAGTATGAAGAGAAGGTAAGGAAATGTGGAGAGGGGAAACGAAAGAACGAGGTGTGGAATGAACGAAGTAAGTGTGAAAGTGCTGATAGAAAGTCGTTCCCTCCCTCTCACATGTTTGTTTACATATAACGTAACATATATATACACATCCACAACACGTCGGTCTTCTTTCAATTTCCGTCAAATACACTCACAAGGCTTTGGTCGGCCTGAGACTATTTTAGAATACACCCACCGAAAGTACTACGCAGTGGGAGCGAACCCAGAACCATTATTCACGTTCGTTCGAGGCTACGAGAATTTAATAAGAATAAAAATAATACGTTATCGTTTGGATTCCTGCCTCTTCTAACTGCACCCATTATATATAATATATATATATATATATATATATATATATATATATATATATATATATATATAATATATATATATAATTCAGATTCTGATGAATATGGTACTTCAGTTGTGGCACCAGAATTTAGTACGGTATTATCCATACAATTTCAAAGTAAGGTGATTAAAATCAAAATAAGCAACAAGGATATCTCAAAGTAATGCAGTACAATACATACATACATATATATATATATAATATATATATATATCTATATATATATATATATATATATATATATATATATAATCATATCAAAGGGAAATTAAAATTTACATTTCCAGTAGTCTAACGTGTAAAAATTTAGTCCAAAAATGTTTATATTTTCATTTCGTTCCTGTCGAATTTTATCTCTAATTTTGTAGTTATAGAACCTAGCTGTTCTTTCTAACGTGTTGAATCCCAAGAGTGGATTACTCATGTGTTTAAATGTACACTATCATTTGTACAATGTGGAGAATATACCGCCAACTTTGCTCAAACGACCTGAACATAAACTTCAAGGTCCATCCAAGACTGGGACCACGGGCCATACGTCCCCTGCCCAATTCAAGATCACAGCATACATATACACTACAACATAATTTCTTTTCCTCAACAGGCCCTGCCCTATTTAACATTGTCCCGAAAGAGATCAAAGAGGAACAGGATCCCATCAACTTTAAACGGAGTCTGGATAGATTCCTTCAAAGAATACCAGATAAGCCACCCATAATTGGATACAACTCACCCAACAAAAACTCACTACTTGAATGGACCATAAGCAAAACTTGACTTAAACAGGATTCAAATAATCCTATCAGGTGGTGCTATTAAGTTAGACATGGCCTGGACCAATCATTGGTCGAAACACGTCTAAGTTTATCTAAGTTTATATATATATATATATATATATATATACTACACGATATGTCGAGAAGGATATCAACCATAATGTCATCGGGAATTACATCTTGCATAAAATGATGTGAAATATCGATAAGTTAGATGTAATATTTAATTGACTAAGAATGATAAAATCCCAATATCGACGTACTTCACTGCGAATTCTTCCCTGCTAGGGTTAGAACTCAGAACGTGGGGTGACACAGCTAATGAAGTATGTGTCCCGAGTTACCATTTTACCAACGCATTCTATGTAAGATATCGCTTTAGATATGTACGTATGTGATTCTGTATGCGTGTGGGTTTATATACATATGTATGTATGTATTTATCTATCTATATTCTTTTACTTGTTTTCAGTCATTTGACTGCGGCCATGCTGGAGTACCACCTTTAGTTCAAGAAATCCACCCCAGGACTCATGTTTTGTAAGCCTAGTACTTATTCTATCGTTCTCTTTTGCCGAATCGCTATTTTACGGGGACGTAGACACACCAACATCGGTTGCCAAGCAATGGTGGGGAGAGAGAAATACACACACACACACACATCCGCAGTATATATATGTGTATGTGTGTGTGCGTGTGTACGACGGGCTTCTTTCAGTTTCCGTCTGCCAAATCCATTCACAAGTCTTTGGTCGACCCGAAATTATAGAAGACACGTGCCCAAGGTGCCATGCAGTGGGGCTGACCCCGGAACCTTGTGGTTGGGAAGCAAGCTTCTTACCACACAGCCACTCCTGCGTGTGTGTGTAAAATTTTGTTTTTTGTCAAGTTCAAATTGAAAAAAAATTGACATCAAACTGGAGAATTACTCAATGCATTTTAGTAGAGTACGTGTTTATTAAAATTTTAAAAGATGAGAAGAAAGTGTCCTCGAAGTTTTGGCCTGTTTACCTTCACCTTCATTGGACTGTCCGATGAAAGTTAGCAGACTGACATTTCGAAGTCGAAAAACTTTATTAAACAAACACACACACACACACACACACACACACATTGCGGTTTGCTTTTCTGCCACGTCATACGTACAATTTACATTGAAGGATCACCGAATAATTTTTAAAAGACTACATACATATTTATTAATATGATTTATTTTTTTATTAATATCAATTTGAAATTAGTACGAGTGTGTGTATACGAAAATTACATAACTGCAGAAACGTATTCGCCATTTAGGGACTCAAAAACTGTTAATTCGTTTATTGTTTAATAGTAGTGTGTCATAAGTAATGTCAAAATATTTCGTCGCATTCCTGCGACTCTGTCACTTGCATATCCCACTACATCTCTTTCAGTTTCAACGCACAGTCTCGCATCAAGTCAGTTTCAGGTTTCTAACACATACACGCACTCACAGACACTTGCCCAAGGTATCACGCGGTGGAACTGAACCCGAAAACATGTGGTTGTGAAGCAAGTTTCTTACCATACATCCATATCCGCTATATATATATATATATATATATATATATATATATATATATGCGTGTATATATATATATATATATATAATTTAAATAGTCAGAAAATGGAGAAGACTTTTGATCAACAACAAATTCAGCCACATCTCTAGATTATTTTTTAATACAAAACATGGCATAACATTTCTACGACATAACATTTATACTGCCGTTTCCGCTTCCAACGCCAGTCGGTGATTACGAAAGAATTTCGAAAATAATATTCGTCATCTTTATAGGACATTCGATCTAGTACATGGAGCTTTATCAGAGTGAATACAAATATGTAAAATAAAATAAAATCGGGGTACATATATATATATATATATATATATATATATATATATATATATATATATATAATATAAATATATATTAGTCAATTCACATAAACGAAGAATCCAAATAAACAGATAAGAAAACGAAAAAAAAATAAAACGAACGTGAGGATGTGCACAAAAAATATATTAGTTTGAAGCGCAGTGAAAGGAAAGAGTTTGACGTTTCGAGCATAGCTCCTCGTTGGGAAGGAGAAAGGGAAAAGTCCAAAGAAGGAAAAGAAATCACCACGGCAAACGTGTAGTTACATTCTCTCTCTATCTGCCTGTCTGTCTCTCTCTCTCTGTATATATGCATATATATGTGTATATATATATATATATTATATATATATATATATATATATATATATATATATATATATATATGTATGTATATATATATGTATGTATCTATACTCACACGCGCATATAGATGCATACAAATATATATGCGTATATATATACATATATATGCATACATATATACAAATGTATGCATGTATATGCATACATATACATATATATATGCACACATATACATACATATATGCATACATATACATACATATACTTATCACATATGCATACATGCACACATAAGTTTTTCATACATCATTATAATCCATTATATTCCTCTTATATGAAAACATTCTGTGTATATCTATCGACGTTTCCAACTTTTTTCGGCGTTATCTTCAGGCTGAATTTTACATAGTGGCAACAGTTACATCTGTATCTGTTCTACGTAAGAATAAAGCAAAAAAATTAGGCACAATATCTTTTCTTTGTTTCCACGGAGAGATGCCACAGATGACTGTGAAATTTTAGCCTTATCTTTTGGTGGTGTTCACAACATGGAGCTTTGGTTAGTGTCAAGATTCCATTTGAAATTTAACTTTAAATTCCATTGCATTATCGTCAAATGAAACGATACGTTATTATCAACAAACTTACGAGAAGTATCTTATAAATCGCTTGATTCGGTTAAGAAATAATTGCAATGCATTTTGTAGATAAATAGCCCCTCCTACCCCAAAAGGTTCCACCCAAATGATAGCTGTTTACTTAACAAATATATTGGTGGTGTATTTACTGTGATTTGAAACCGCGCCCACTTTGTTTAACGTCCACTTCATTAGAATTTTATCTTATAAAAAATGAAGAATGCATAATCTCGAGATAATCCTTTTTTCTATAAGAACAAGGCCTGAAATTTTGCGGGGAGGGAGTCGAGTCGACTACATGGGAACCCGTGCTCAACTGGTACTTATTTCATGGACCCCGAAAGGGTGAAAGGTAAAGTCGACCTCTGCGGAATTTGAAGTCAGAGCGTAGCTACGGGCGAAATACCGCTAAGCATTTCGTCCAGCTTACTAACGATTCTGCTAGCTTGCCTCGAAGTCATAATAACCGATACAAATATTCGTTGGTTGGTAGTTGGTCGGTTGCTTACTCCAGTCCTCTTTACATCATAGAGTGAGGAAGAAAGAGAGAAAAAGAAATACAGGTGCAGGAGGAGTGCACATAATAGGCTTGGTGGCAGCAATGAGTACAGAACGCTCCATGCATACACTGTGAGAGAGACAAAGGGGGAGGAGGAAGAGCATAAATGAGAGCGTAGTTATATAAATTAGAGATTTGTTGCATGTAATATTATTTTAAGTTAAGAAATATTTCTCATTTTCATTTTCAGAAACATTTTTTGTCCTTGGACTCCTTTAATTCCTATTTTACTCATAGCCATTCAATGCCTAAAATCTTCCTATTATATTCTTATGGTTAAATATTCTTTTCTAATCAACGCACAAGGCCCGAAATTTTGGGGGAGGGGGCAGTCGATTCGATCGACCCCAGTAGGCAACTTCAACTTATTTTATCGACCAGGAAAGGATGAAAGGCAAAGTCGACCGCGGCGGAATTTGAACTCAGACCATAAAGACAGACGAAATACCTATTTCTTTACTACCCACAAGGGGCTAAAGACAGAGAGGACAAACAAGAACAGACAAACGGATTAAGTCGATTATATCGACCCCAGTGCATAACTGGTACTTAATTTATTGTATCGTATAACCAAAAATTACAGATAAATTTTAATATCTGATAGGACCCTACGGAGGGGGCACCTAAAGACTCCTCCCTCGGAATAGTGAGAAGTAGAAAGGAATGGATCGATCAATCAATCGGCGTCTTACTTGTTGATTGTCTATTTAATACTGATACATCATTTTTGCTTTTCAGTTTAAACGTTTTTTTTTTTCTTGTCGGTATTCCTTGTGGAAGTGTTTTAAAATCATAGCGCGTCATTTTGGAGACAATTTATAAATATATAGAGAGAGAGGGGGTTAGGGGGAAAGTGAAGGGAAACAGGTAGAGAAATATGATTAATGATGTGGTAGTTACAGTATAGAGTTGTGGGAGAAGATGAAAATATTTGCTGCATATACGGCCGGAAGTAAGACAACCATACTCTCTCTCTCTCTCTCTCTCTCTCACTCTCTCTCTCTCTCTCACTCTCTCTCTCTCTCCTTCTCCCACACTGCACTCTCTGTAATCCTCCCCCCGTCTGTATATATTTTAAAACAGTGAAGTAAAGAGAAAGATTCGTGTTTAGATGAAACAATTTCATTCTTTAGTTTCACGTTATATTTTAAAATGCGAAAAGTGACATAAAATAATAATAATAATAGTGTTGGTGGAGGTAGGAGTAGCAACGATGGTGTTGATGCTAGTAATGATGATGATAATGATGGCGGTTGTCCTCCGAATGATGATGATGATGGTGATGGTAATGATGATGATGATGGTGATGGTAATGATGATGATGGTGATGATGATGGTGATGATGGTAATGATGGTCGTCGTCGTCATCGTGCCGATGATGATGAATATTATGATGAGACCGCTTTCCTAAAGACGAACGTGACATTTCCAAATAACGGATAATGTCACGTTCCGGAAATCTCCTTCATTAGTCTTTTGGAATCCTAAAAAATTTCCTTACATCAATTAGGGAGCAACTGAAAAAAAGTTTAGAGAAGCATCAATTCCATTCTTTACTTCTTTGGAGCGGAACCAGTCAATGACGGATTTTTCACAACAAGAGATAGCGAGTGTCACATCACCTTCTCCCCATCCTCCTTCCACTACAACAAGATGTATCTTTACATTGCAATTTATGTTTTTGAATAAATGGTTTAACTCTCCTAATCGTAACATAGAAACAAGTTGACTAATAAATTAGTTAACTAACTGAAAGAATAACTTACATGTGTAATAATAATTCTTTCTATTATAGAGAACAAAAACTGACATTTTGGAAGAGGCGAGCGAGTCGATTACGTCGACCCTAGAGATCAACTGGTATTTATTTTATCGACTCCGAGAGGATGAAAGGCAAAGTCGACCCCAGCAAAATTTGAACTCGGAAAGTAAAAAATAGACGAAAAGCCGTTAAGCATCTTTCCCGGGGTGGTAACGATTTTGCCAGTTAGTCGCCCTATTTTATAACAACAACAGCAACAACAATAATAATGATCCTTTCTACTAAAGGCACGAAGCCTCAGAATTTGCAGGAGGGAACTAGTCGATAATATTAACCCCAGTGTTTCACTAGCACTTAATTTATCGACCCAGAAAGGATGAATGGCAAAGTCGACTTCGACGGAATTTGAACTTAGAATGTAAAGACGGCCGAAATGCCGCTAAGCACTTTGTCCGGCGTGCTAACGGTTCTGCCAGTTCGCCACAACAACAACAACAACAACAGCAATACTACTACTACTACTACTACTACTACTACTACTACTACTACTACTACTACTACTAATAATAATAATAATAATAATAATAATAATAATAACGATTTCTTTTATTGGTCAGAAGGCCCCAAGATATGGAGGACAATACTGAAGGACGATTATGGCACACAAAAACAAAAATTACAAAAAGAGATGTGGTTTACATCGATCAAGAGAAGATAATACCGCATGAAAGGATATAACAAAGGATATATAATAGAAAGTAGAGAAATAAATAATAAATAAATAGAATACTCAATCGCTGGGCAATCTACTTAGGGTAATCCCTGGTAAACCCCACGCAAAAATTCCGGATTACTTTGCCATCCTACAAGGCATGGGAAAATGCCCTTGCAGTTGCTTTGCTTTTGCTTACAAAAGAATTCTCAGAGTCGGTCCATTCAGTCTCATAAGTCTTGCTAATGTCGACCACCTTTTGATAAACACACTAGAAACCCCCCTCTCTCTCTCCACTCATCATGGTATAAACATGTGCCAAGGAAGGTAGAAGACAACGATCAAACGACAATCATCTGGGATATGCCTGTTCAAACCGACAAAGAAATAAAAGCTAATCGCCCAGACATAATAATCAAGGATTGAAAAACAAAAACAAAACACCTTCTTACTGATAGACATTGCATGTTCTTCTGGCCAAAAGGAGTGGAGAAATTGTCAAAGGAGAAAGATCTCGAAATAGAAGTAATCAAGATGTGGGGCACGAAAGTGAAAACAATACCAGTAATAACTGGAGCATTGGGCATGATAAAAAAACAGGAACAAAAGCGTAGAAGCTATAGCTGGATTCTCAACACTATACACTATCCCAAAAATATCCCTACTAGGAACAGCCCACACTCTATGCAAGGCACTATCAATTCAATACTACAACCTAAGCAAAATAATCCACAAACACACGACACACTCTATATAGCATATATCCAATGAAATAAACTACCATCAGCAGTCCGATTACCCAACGCGTTACACATACAGCACACAATTACAAATACTAGTGCAACAAAAGACTGTACCACACCTCAAAAAAAAAAAAGGAAGGAAATGACGCAATACAATACCGGTAAGAGTTTGCACACTCCCAACAAAAAACACACAATCCTGCACACACCCCAGCACCACGGAGGTGTAGCAGATGATGGAGTAGAAATTTGCCTGAAATTACCAAATGTTGAACAGTGATAATAGTAATAATAACGAAACACCCGTGTTTCTAGAGGTGAATTATTCAAACCCCAAAGAATTCCTCTCAACTTGGCGATAATGTTCCCCCACTACTTCTACTCGTCATCAGAGATGCACATATCGTCAGCCACCAAGGGTATATATAGTAAAGTCTTTTCTGTTCTGTTATTTTATTCTACTTATTTATTTTCGATTTTGTATGTTTGAAATTTTGGAAAATAATAGTTTTTCGAAACCGCAATTACTGTTTTTGTTTACGTATAATTATTTTTTTTAAAGTGATTTGGCTGTTATTTCTAGCATGTGAGGAGACCTTGGCTTAACTGCATGTACTGGCAGAAACTCACCTACGCATGCATAAATGAGCGAACGAGTCTAAAAACATCCAGAATATTGGTATGTATGTGTGCGGGGTAGGAGGGGTGTCAATTGAGTCTTTTGAAAATTTGAAATTTGGAAAAACACTGTTTTGAGAATCATAATGTCCGTATTTTTCTACGTGGAACCCAAAAATAATTTTCGTAAAAAATCGGAATCTCTATTAAAAAAAACGTCGGAACCTGTAAAAAAAAGTTTTAAAAACGGGATGGGGGTGATTATTGCATACCTCTGCTGAAAACACAACCGAGAGACTTTGCCTACTTTTGCACTTTAAATTAGGGGATTTTCAAGGAGTAGATTTATTCTAGTAGGGTTTTACCTGCATTCGCACTTTAACCT
>NW_021835857.1:32500-42965 GCF_006345805.1 Octopus sinensis | reverse complement strand
TCCAAGGAAGCCGACACCCCGTAAATGCTTCTCAGTCGTGTTTTCCTTGGAAATTTAAACTTGCAACTGTTTAGAGGAACATTAACCCTGCCTTTATAAGATGCCACGCAAGAGGTGTGTTAAAGATACGATTACAAACCATTACCCCAGACATAGACGTCACGTGGACGAAGATGAGCGTTGTACTGATACGTGTACTCTTAAAGTAATTCTTTGGTAAAATCAGCGTGATATTCAATGTCACAAGACTTTGGTTTTTAGATTATGTAAACAAGTACAGTTTACCCAGTGTCTGGGTCGACCTGGGGCTATTAAAAATGACATTTGGTCGTCCTGCTTCTGCAAAGAAACAGCTATATCTATCTATCTATCTATCTATCTAACGCTTTTTCTCTCTCTCTCTCACTCTTTCTTTCCCTCTTTCTTTCTCTGTGTGTATATATATATATATATATATATATATATATATATATCCTGTCCCAGAAAACACTTTGTCTTTCTCCTATTTCCGGTCACTTGAAAATGTAACTAAACGTGGACTATTGGCGATTATTTTTCCTCCATCCTTTTCCTTTGGACTTCCCTGCTCTTCCTGTCTCCGAGGAAGAGTTATGCTCGAAATGTAAAACAGCTACTCTTTTCCTTCTCCGAGCGTCTTATTAATTACTTTGCATGTGCTAAGTCCTCTCGCTGTTGTCGTTTTTTCTTGTTGTCTTTTTCTGTTTTTCTCGGTTATTTTAATAAAATATGTATATATTTGTGTGTGTGTATATTATATATATATATATATATATATATAATATATATATATATTATAATCTTTTCCTCTATAGGCACAAGGCATTAGTTCCGCATGGGTCTAGTCGATTACGTCGATCCCCGTGTTCAGCTGGTTTATATTTCATCCACCCCAAAAGAATGAAAGGCAAATTTGAACTCAGAACTCCATGACATTTGAACCTAGAGTTGCACGAAATGATGCAGAGCCTTTTGTCCGGCGTGCTAACGTTTCTGCCAGCTCGCCATAACAATTTCTGTACGAGAATATTTAAATAAAGAAAATTTATTTATCGAAAAATACAGAACACGCCTAAATATGATTGCATAACCAACTTTGGTCTCAGTATATACTTTAATTCATGATCACATATCCATCACTGTACATATTTCATGTCACTACTTTAGCTCATGAGTTTATGTATCTCTCTTTACACTTTCTACTCTTTTACTTGTTTCAGTCATTTGACTGCGGCCATGCTGGAGCACCACCTATAGTCGAGCAAATCGACACCGGGACTTATTCTTTGTAAGCCCAGTACTTATTCTATCGGTCTCTTTTGCCGAACCGCTAAGTGACGGGGACGTAAACACACCAACATCGGTTGTCAAGCAATGCCAGGGGACAAACACAGACACACACACGCACACGCACATATAGTCATATATACATATATACGGCGGGCTTCTTTCAGTTTCCGTCTACCAAATCCACTCACAAGGCTTTGGTCGGCCCGAGGCTATAGTAGAAGACACTTGCTCAAGGTGCCACGCAGTGGGACTGAACCCGGAACCATGTGGTTGGTAGACAAACTACTTACCACACAGCCACTCCTGCGCCTATTGTTTATTTTTCCCATCCAAAAATGAGGAATTACCTTTGCTGTCCCGAATAATAACTATCACCAATTACCTCCCCTTAGATTTATCGACTTGTTGATTCATTCACAAACTTTCATTCAAGAGCATGGACTAAAAGCTTCTTAAGAAAATACGAAATCACAACAATTTCAATGTTATGATTAGCAAAACAGGTTGACAAACACAATACTCTTGCCTGCATTTTCCTTCTTTTATTACATATATACATATACAGGAGTGACAACTGAGTGGTAAGTAGGTTGGTTACCAACCACATGGTTCCGGGTTCAGTCCCATTGCGTGGCACCTTGGACAAGTGTTTTCTACTATAACCTCGAGTGATCAAAGCCTTGTGAGTGGATTTCGTAGACAGAAACTGAAAAAAAACCTGTCGCATATGTATGTATGTATGTATGTATGTATGTATGTATGTATGTATGTATGTATGTATATGTGTGTATGTGTTCGTGCCTTTGTGTTTGTCTCCCGCTCCAACAACACTGCTTGGCAACTGATGCTGGAGTGTTTACGTCACCGTAACTAGCGGTTCTGCAAAAGAGCCTGATAAAATATTAAGCTTACAAACAAGTCCTGGGGCAGATTTACTCGACTACAAGCGGTGCTCCAGCGTGGCCGCAGTTAAATGATTGAAACAATTAAAAGAATGAAATAATATATATCTTGGGCAAGTGTCTTCTGCTATAGCCCCGGGCCGACCAATGCCTTGTGAGTGGATTTGGTAGACGGAAACTGAAAGAAGCCTGTCGTATATATGTATATATATATGTATATGTATGTGTGTGTGTTTGTGTGTCTGTGTTTGCCCCCCCAACGTCGCTTGACAACCGATGCTGGTGAGCTTACGTCCCCGTCACTTAGCGGTTCGGCAAAAAGAGAACCGATAGAATAAGTACTAGGCTTACAGTGAATAAGTCCCGGTGTCGATTTGCTCGACTAAAGGCGGTGCTCCAGCATGGCCGCAGTCAAATGACTGAAACAAGTAAAAGAGTAAAAGAGTAAAAGAGTATATATATATATATATATATATTCCTACATACATATATACATTCTTTTATGCTACAGTCCGAATATATACTGTGGCTACATATATATATAACTTAACATAACATTGCCATGGCATACCTTCAAAGGTTCTTATTCGTTTATTGTCACCGTAACTAGCGGTTCGGCAAAAGAGCCTGATAGAATATTAAGCTTAACATTGCCATGGCATACCTTCAAAGGTTCTTATTCGTTTATGTCACCGTAACTAGCGGTTTGCACCCCGGTTCGTTTCAGGTGCGTGATGTTGATAAACCTAAAAAATAGCAAAATGTTGGTACCCATCATTCCTGGATGAGACTGCAAGCAAGTTCTCTCACCCCGGTTCGTTTCAGGTGCATGATGTTGATAAACCCAAAAAATAGCAAAATGTCGGTACCCATCATTCCTGGATGAGACTGCAAGCAAGTTCTCTCACCCCGCTATGACTTTCAAGTGTTTTAACTAACTATGAAGGAGTCGTCTCCAGCTCGCTGTAACGCAACGAACATGCGAACAGGTGAAATACATACTGAGTGTGTGCTGTCGATGTTGTTTACAACAATAGCGCTGCTTTTCATTCATAATATGTGTATGTTGGCACTCCGACGAGGGTTCCAGTTGATCCGATCAACGGAACAGCCTGCTCGTGAAATTAACGTGCAAGTGGCTGAGCACTCCACAGACACGTTTTACCCACAGACACTCCACAGACACGTGTAGTTCTCTGGTCCTTTGAATTACAGGTACAGCAGAAACAGAAAGAAAGAGTGAGAGAAAGTTGTGGTGAAAGAGTACAGTATGGTTCGCCACCACCCCTTGCCGGCGCCTATTTTCGCTCAGTAAACACTCACAACATCCGGTCTGGGAATCGAAACCGTGATCCTACAACTGCGAGTCCGCTGCCCTAACCACTGGGCCATTGCCACACACACGCACACACATATACATTATATAATATATATATATATATATATATATATATACTTACATATATGCATACATACATACACATAATATATATGTATGTATATGTATACACACACACGCACACACACACACACATATATATATATATATCTGCATTGCAGCCCGCAATGATTTGGAGATAATTTATAACATAACGTAAGATGTTCATTCTTTTGATAAACATATTTCTTGCCTCACTAAAGAAAAAATGAGTGGTAACACTACAGTTTCCAACTTTTATTTATGTGTCTGAAAGCAGAACAAAAAATAATAATAATTATAAAAAGCTTGATCTATAAAAAAAAAAGCAAAGAAAGAAACTAAACTTTCTTCAAGTCGATATCAAATTTTCTGATAGATTAAAAACAAAAATGGCGCACTCAGTTTATTTTATATACAGCGAGGCTAAACACGTTTGTTTATTGAAAGTGATATTCTTTACATCCATTTCAAATATAAATGTTTTATTGTTTTTTACTTGCGATAGTTTTATGCGATATTCTGTTTCATTACTAGGTGCACTCTTTCCACAATCTTGAGCATATTCTGTGATAGTACAGCGCAACCCGCTCAGTTCGCAAGATCATTTACGTGCTTTGTTAGTTTGTGAGAGAAACTGAGTGAGAATCCATGGTCGAATAAGTATATCGAGGTTATGTGTACTGATCTTTTTAAAATTCCAGCTTAGGAAATTTGGGTACATTTATTTTTTTTATATTTTATATTTATATTTTATATTTCATATTTTATCTAGTTTCAGCTCACGAGCTGTGGCCATGCTGGAGCACCGCCATTCAGTGTTGCTACATGATTTTACTTCACGAATGCTTTTTAGCGATTGCCATTTGGTGCATGAGAGAGTTCGATGCAGCTGCCCTCATCTGCACCTCCTGTCGTGAAGTTGTTTCATCTGGGACACCTGACAGGAAGAGATCCAGTTTTATTTTAAAGACATCTGCATCCATCCCATGCAGATCTCTCAGGTCCTTCAGGAGGATATTGAAGAGCTGTGGACCTCATTTGTTTGTTTTTGTTTTTTGGGGGTTTTTTCCTGTCTCTTTCTCTTTTACTCATTTCATTTGCCATAAAAACAGTACAAAGATGAGTAGCTTTGCAGGCTGGACAAGACATTGATGAGGCGAATGATAATGATACAAGATGATAAGGATGGGAGAAGACAGAAAGCGCCCGCCGACCCTCTGCTTCTCTATAACATTGTTCTTTTAATAAAACACATATTGAGGTAATAACCCTCTTACAATTTACAAGGTTTTACAATTTCCTTGGACTAACAAGTCCATTAAACTAAAAACGCAATTAGACACATTGAGGCGATGAACCTCTTTCCTCACGTCCCCGATACATTCTCTTGCGGCCTGTAGGCATCCCTGCATCCGCGAGTCGGGGCCCCAAAAAAGTAATCTATAATCCACCCTTGGGAAGGAGCCTGACATGTGAAAAAAAGTCCTTTCTTTCCAGTACCAGAGCAGCCACCTACGGTGGCCACTCTGGTCTATCAATAAAATTCGGGTCTCTTGCTAGACGACAAACTTTAAACTTTAGGCACATGCATACATGCGCCCGTACGCAGTCAATAACACAGATACGCGCATACATGCATATACACACGCTCATATGTAACTGACGTTAGCGAAATACATGATAATGGTGCCAGAAAAAATAAATGTTCAGCCTTGTTGAAGCAAACTGACGCAGTGGGCTCTTTTGATATAGCGATGGGAGCCTACGACAGCACAGAAACATGCGACCTTATAGGGCCATATATTTTTAACACCTTAAAGAAAGGGTTCCCCTAATTTCTCTTTGGTTTCTACGTAGATGACACTCTGGCTATCTCTAGAGGAACTAACCAGCATATACTCGATAGGCGTAAGAAGGACCTTATTAACACCTTTAGCTTCATGGGACCAACGTTCCCTTCATCATATATGCAGTCACCACATTCGGTTAAAATGGCTTATTGATGTGTATTGTTTCTTTTTTTTCCTGATGAGAAGATCGCATTGTTTAACATCACTTTATTCCCTCTGGAATAATACCAATGTTTTCTCCGAAACATATGTTGGAAGTATAAAGATTTGAATAACACCTAGGTTTAACTCCATTTCTTTATTTATCTGTCATACAAAAACATTTCACTAAACAGTAAATAAGTAGGCTGTAACATCCTTGGTACTTATGTGAATTTTTTGCTACCCTGGTAACTATTTATTTTTTCCGTGTTTTTTATTCACATTAAAAAAAATGCACAGACATTTATACACACACACACACACACACACACACACACCACACACACACACACACACATGTATATATAAATACGTGTTTATATATGCATGTGTGTAAACATGTAAGTAAATATATTTATTAATATATACAAACAAGTGAGAGTTAGATATGCTTAGTATAGAGAACACATAGTATGGCGCCTATAAATTCGTACATAAACTCCGAATTCTTCATCCAAGGGCCACGGAGTCAACAGTGTATGAATGTATATATATATGTATTACACACACACATATGTATACGTTTATATACATGTATATATGCATACACACAATACATATATATATATAATATATATATATATATTATTATATATATATATATATATATATATGTATATATATATACATACACACACATACTCATGTAGATAAGCGTTGGAGAGAATTACTGAGACATTATTGCCCATGTAAACAGAAAGTCACACATACATCATACATTCATATACGTATATCTACATACGTTTCTAAGAGGATATTGCTATATGTATGCATATGTGTCAGTGTGTGCCTCTGTGTGAGTGTGTGTGTGTGTGTGTGTGTGTGTGTGTGAAGGAACATAAACATGTAAAAAGATATGGCATTCTCCTGGAAGAGATTTGAACTTAAAACACGAGACATCAGATTCATTATCGCTAATTAGGTGACTAATCCATGAAACAGAGTCTGTATTCTCCAAGTATACGAGATGTTTATGGGTTATAAACGTATGCTTCCTTAGAGCTCCCTGTATTAACTTTGAACCTAGTAGATGACAGGTTTATTACATCCGAGCAAATCTTATTAAGCAGTCGTTATAATGATTGTTTCTCGCCCTAAACATGAACTCTCTTGAACGCCCAATAATGCGATAGGAATTGCTTGTTACAGCAATTCTAAACAGGAAGTGTACCCGCAAGCATTCTATGCGTATGTGTAGGTGTATGTACGTACATGTGTGTATTGTGTGTATGTGTTTGTATATGTGTATAAATATATATGTGTGTGTGTGTGTGTGTGTGTGTGTGTGTGTGGTAAGTAGGTTACTTACCAATTCATGGTTCCGGGTTCATTCCTACTGCGTGGCAAGTTGGGCAAGTGTCTTCTACTATAGCCTCGGACCGACCAAAGCCTTGTGAGTGAATTTGGTAGACGGGAACTGAAGGAAGCCTATCGTATATATATATATATATATATATAATATGTATGTATGTATGTATGTATGTATGTATGTATGTATGTATGTATGTATGTATGTGTGTATATGTTTGTGTGCCTGTGTTTGTGCCCCCAACATCGCTTGACACCGATGGTGGAGCGGTTTACGTCCCCGTAACTTAGCGGTTCGACAAAAAAGACCGATAGAATAAGTACTAAGCTTACAAAGAATAAGTATTGGGGTCGATTTGCTCGACTAAAGGCGGTGCTCCAGCATGGCCGCAGTCAAATGACTGAAACAAATCAAAGAATAAAAGAATAAACATACACATCTATATTCTTGCATATATCCGCACACAAAGTTCATTTTAAATGGGTACTGATTCTATCAATCTCTTTTACCGAACCGCTCAGCTACGGGAAAGACAGATATGCACAAATACATACACATATCTGTTTTTGCGAATGGGGTGGGCGTGAGGGTGGAGGAGATGTAAAACATATCTTCTGGGTTTCGAACACCAGATCCGATCTTTCGGAAAATTTCTTCGCAGGCTAATTATGAAAATCATAACCATATCAATGCAGACGTTAAATTAAAATTTAAATTTAAATTGCGAACATTTTACGATAGAAATTTGAGGAGAATTTCAGCCAATCACAGACCGACGTCTTTGATGCACCGGAAACTAATTATAGTTCTTAAATCTGACAGAAGCAAGTTGGTAGGGTCGCTAGTGTAATCGGTATCCTACTCTGTCACGTAAACCAAGAGGATTGGGTTCAAGTCTCACGCGTATGGGAAAACCCACTCTATTTTTTCAGTCGAGGGCTTATATGCCCCATTAATAGACTATTTCCTTTAGTCATTGCACAGGGATCGCCATAAGCTTTAAGCTTATAAAATGCTATTATTAATAAATATAATAACAATAATATTTGGATGGAGTTTATAAACATTTAATGCATTGCTGGGCGTACCGATGCATTAAATTGCTTATAAATTCCATCTAAGGATTGTTGTTATTATATTTATTCTATATTATTCGGTACAGTTCGATACAACCCCCAAAACTGGTTCGAGGCCGGCATAATAGAATAGGAGCTGTATGAGCATATTCAAAATGTTTCCTATGAACAAATTAAAAAGATATGTATATGGTGCAGGCGTGGCTGAGGGGTAAGAAGCTTGCTTCCCAACCACATGGTCCTGGGTTCAGTCCCACTGCGTAGCACCTTGGGCAAAATGTCTTCTACTGCAGCCACAGGCCGACCAAAGCTTTGTGAGTGAATTTAGTAGACGGATACTGAAAAAAGCCCGTCATATGTGTGTGTGTGTGTGTGTCTGTGTGTGTGTGTGCGTGTGTGTGTGTGTGTATGTGTGTGCGTGCGTATGTATTTGTGTGTCTGTGTTTGTCCCCACCACTATAGTTCAACAACTGATGTTGGTGTGTTTACGTCCCCGTAGCTTAGGGGCTCCGCAAAAGAAATCGATAGCAAAAGAGACCGATAGAATAAGTACTAGGCTTCCAAATAATAAGTCCTGGGGTCGATTTGTTCGACTAAAGGTGGTGCTCCGGCATGGCCATACTCAGTAAAGGTATAAAAGAATATATATCAAGGCGCAGGTGTGGCTGTATGGTAAGTAGCTTGCTTACCAACCACATAGTTCCGGGTTCAGTCCCACTGCGTGGAATCTTGAGCGTCTTCTACTATAGCCTTCGGCCCACCAAAGCCTTGTGACCGGATTTGATAGACGGAAACTGGAAGAAACCCGTCGTATAAATATGTTTTTGTGCATATATGTGTGTATGTGTTTGTGTGTCTGTATTTGTTCCCCCTGCATCGTTTGACAACCGGTGCTGGTGTGTTTACATCCCCGAAACTTAGCGATTCGGCGAAAGAGACCGATAGAACAAGTACTAGGCTTACAAAGTATAAATAAGTCCTGGGGTCGATCTGCTCGACTAACGGTGGTGCTCCAGCATGGCCGCAGTCAAATGACTGAAACAAGTAAAAGAGTAAAGAGATAGATAGATAGATCGATAGATAGATAGATAGATAGATAGATAGATAGATAGATAGATAGATAGATAGATAGATAGATAGATAGATATGTATATACGTACATACATACACAAAGAAATATTGTTTCCATATATATAAAGGAGGGTGGAGCCATCCCTATTTAGACACTCCATTGATATACGAGAAAGCAATAATAATAGCATTATTGCTTATGACTGTTCGACTAATTCGTCGTCACAACTGTGCCGCTGAGACTGATTCACCTGTCACTTCAATTATCTTTGCTTTGATGTTGTTGATAAGAAATGTCGTCGGTTTATCGGTGGCACGAGTTGCTTTCATTTTGCAACCGGTTCTGTAAGATAGCTATCTCGTAAGATACCTATCTCGCAGCATCAAATACTTGAATCATGTACCACCTTAGGCGATCGTTGCTTTACTCGATATAAAGGCGGCGAGCTGGCAGAAACGTTAGCACACCGGGCGAAATACTTAGCGGTATTGCGTCTGTCGTTGCGTTCTGAGTTCAAGTTCCGCCGAGGTCGACTTTGCCTTTCATCCTTTCGGGGTCGATAAATTAAGTACCAGTTACGCACTGGAGTCGATGTAATCGACTTAATCCGTTTGTCTGTCCTTGTTTGTCCCCTCTATGTTTAGCCCCTTGTGGGCAATAAAGAAACAGATATATAGATCGCCACTTCTTAAATATTCTGCTCTGAATGAATGAGAGTGTCTGTTCGTGTGAGGCCACAGAACAACGAATGAGCTGAAGTGTACGGAAAAACAGGAAACACCGTTCGAGTGCATGATCTTGCTGCTGTCTTGTCTGGTGTGGTCTGGTGGGCTCAAACATCGCCGCTCAGCAAAAAGCCTTAGTCGCATTATGAGATCGTTTAAGTGAATAAGTCGTCTGGCGTTCATGTGGTTCTGTTCTCAGCAGTCTTCGGGCGATTGTCAAGGCTAAAGGCGGGCGTATTGAATGAAGCATTTCTTAATACGTTATATCATATTTAATTAAATCCTTAAGAACTCGTTTGTTTTTATGCCCTTTAGAAAATGTTACGACCAGAAATCAATCGGGAATTCTTTACGGCATACCCTGTATTCCTGGAAAGAAAGAAAAGCCAAAGAGTTTGGTTAGTATATGCTAGCTATAGGCAAACTGTGTCTCGTGAAGAGATATTTTCTGAATGGTACACCTAATCAAAAATTGCTTTGAATTTTCTTTGATAGTTTCGCATGCCTGATGATGAAACGAGGTTAATTTTTCTCGAGAAAGATTGCTCATGCCTAGTAAACGGTTTAGTGCTGGAACGCATTGTTTTCAGATTAATTGAAGG
>NW_021835857.1:10000-27500 GCF_006345805.1 Octopus sinensis | reverse complement strand
CATATACACACACATAGATAGATAGATAGATAGATAGATAGATAGATAGATAGATAGATAGATAGATAGATAGATACGACGGGCTTCTTTTAGTTTCCGTCTACCAGATCCACTCACAAGGCTTTGGTCGGCTCGAGGCTATAGTAAAAGACACTTGCCCAAGGCTCAACGCAGTGGGACTGAGCCCGGAACCATGTGGTTAGTGAGCAAGCTACTTACCACACAGCCACTCCTACGCCTATGTAAAGTGTATAGTGTGCATGGCAGGCTTGTTAGTGTTCAAATGTCCCAAGTTGCTGAAATTTTGTTTTATATCAATTAAAAGGCCTTAGGAAAATTAAGTTTTTATCATAGACAGAAAATGCGTAGTTGTGTTTGATGCAATACTAAAGCTGTAAAAAATAACACTGAAATAGAATATGTAATAACGGAGAGAAGACGTTAGTAGCTGTAGAAGTGGCGGCGGCGGCGGTGGTGGTGGTAGTGGAGGTGGTGGTTTTAAACAGCCGCAGTCCATAGAGTGAGGAGGAGAAAAGCTGTGATAGAGAGGGTGAGGTCTATTTCAAAAGATGTTTACAGAAGCAAATAGAATATGAAACCATCAAAGGTTAATAAATATCTAAATTTGTCTTAATTAGATTCGTCGACTTCAAAGAAAATCTACCGAATTCTTTGAAACTCATTAGCGATGGGTGTGAGAGTTTAACAGCACGACTACGAGAGATGCACACATACACATACACACACATATATGCATAGGCGCATTTACATGCATATTTGTATGCATACGTATGTATTTATGCGAGAAAGCGACATTAATAAAACGTATATCCAATTTTCTCGCGTTAGCTAAAATATAGGGTGGTTAGATACATGCTGTACGTTGTGGTGATGGTGGTTGTAATGGTGGTGAAAGGATTGATTTGGACAGGACGTGAATGCTTCCTTCTTAGCCATTTTTAGTGGAACCGACTAGGAGAAAGAGAGAAAGAAACATGCAGAGACAGAGACAGACAAACAGACAGACAGAGAAAAACCTCGTTAATTGATTGTTACGTTATTTATCGATATAGAAAGCACGAAAAAGGAATTCGGCTGCGAAGTTTCAATTCAGAGAGCGGAAAAAATTGAACAAATACGGCAAGGGATCAAAACGACTGCCTTCTTTGAACCATGTTCAATGTGATTATTTTGTTGCAAATTTTTTATTCAACACATGCACACACATACACACATGCGCACGCACACGCACACACACTGACACACACACACTGACACACACACACACATACACACACACTCATACACACACACTGACACACACACACACATACACACACACTCATACACACACACTGACACACACACACACATACACACACACTCATACACACACACTGACACACACACACACATACACACACACTCATACACACACTGACACACACACACATACACACACACTCATACACACACACTGACACACACACATACACACACACTCATACACACACACTGACACACACACACATACACACACTCATACACACACACTGACACACACACACACATACACACACACTGACACACACACACATACACACACACTCATACACACACACTCATACACACACACACACAGGCATGTATGTATGTATTCTTTTCTTTTATTCTTTTATGTGTTTCACTCATTTGACTGCGGCCATGCTGGAGCACCATCTTGAAGGATTTTAGTCACCCATATCAACCCCAGGACTTCTTTTTTTAAGCCTTGTACTTATTCTATCGTTCACTTTTGCCGAACCGTTAAGTTACGGGGACGTAAACACACCGTTTGTCAAATGGTGATGGTGGGGACAAACACAGACACAAAGACACACACAGATACATAATTCATGCATATATATATAGTGCTTCTATCTATATACGGATCAATTCTGGTCCCAAGGCTTTGGCCGGTCCGAGGCTATAAGAAAAGACACCTCCCCAAGGTGCCATGCAATGGGATTGAACTAGGTAGCATGTGTTTGAGAAGCAAAATTCTTACCACACGGCCACACCATATATATATATACACATATACAGGGCCTACAGTAAAGAAAAAAAAACAGTTTGGCCAGTTACTAGGTTTGCATGGAGTTTAAGTGAACGAGTTTATATTTCCCCAATAACCAGGATGTCGGTCCGTTGCAGAGTTAAAGGCTAACAATTTTGAGGGGAGGGGGAACAAGTCGATTACATCGACCTCAGTGCTTGATTGTACTTTATTCAATCGGTCCTGAAGTGCTCTTATAAGCAAAGTTGACCTCAGCGAAATTTGAACATAGAACCAAAAGAACCGGATGAAAGAACCGTTATGCATTCTATCCGACGTATTGACGATTTTGCCATCTCGCTGCCTGGTATGTCTATCGCAGAAAGGTAATCAGATATTATTCCAATGAATCTCCCTTTCAAAAATCCAATTAATGCTTTTATATACACACAATGTAACTAACAATATATTACTCGGCGACACTTACAAAGAATGCGTTAATTCATTCGATAGGAGATAAAATTTGGTTTGAAAGTTCTAAAATTCAACGTGTGACACTAGGTTTCATGTCTAAATGTCAACGAGGTAACTGTAATGTAACTTGATATAACCCTTAATTAAGGGAAACCTGCAACCTAACTTCCCTATTGCACAAGTCCAAGGTTGCTGTCATGTTATACTTTGACAAACAGACTAGAACTGAGAATCGTACAAGTGTTGTCGAAAGTAGTTACAGCTGTTTTAATATAACTAAATGAGCTAAGAGTAATGACATTAAGATGGTGTATAAGTTTTGCTTCTAATTTATTTGCATATTTGATTAAAGCGGTAAGTTAAATGAGACGTTTGAGTGTTAATATAAAATGTTTCGTGATATTTGTACCAACATTCTGAGCTCCGAGCTAGAATCCTACCAGGACAAGATCAATTTTTTTTAAATACACATATACATCCATGCGTACATAACAAAGCAAAACGTTTTTGAATCATTGATAATTAGTTTATAAATTCAGTATCCATGATACACTTTTAGTTGTTGTAGTTTTTCTTTTGTTTGGTCCTACCCGAGCCATGCCTGGCTCATAAGGGCCGGTTTCTTGGTTTCATTGATGTATAAGTTTCCCTCCTGGACGAGACACCGGTCTGTTGCAGGTGAGATGCAAGATGCAGGAGGAAAGAGTGAGAGAAAGTTGTGGCGAAAGAGTCGGCAGAAGCTTGTCATTACCTTCTGCCGGAGCCGCGTGGAGCTTAGGTGTTTCGCTCATAAACACACACACGCACATCGCCGGTCTGAGATTCAAACCCGCTATACCTCGACCGTGAGTCCGCTGCTGAAACCACTAGGCCATGTGCTTTCACACACTTTTATTTACATACCTATTATTATTTGAGCAACAGAATGTGTACTAACTCGCTTGGAGTAAAGAGAAAGCAACTCCTTAATTCTGTCGTATCTGGGGACAGTAATTTTCCTTTTATGCCTTATAATTTAACACACAAACCGGTAAAATTTCCACTTATTTCTTATTTTTATTTTCCTAAAATTTTCGTTGCGTCTTGCAACCTTTTCAAGCGTCATGACTATTGAAAAGGTTGCCAGACGCAACGACTCTCCCCAGACACAACAGAATATGCTTCAACACACAAACTCATATAAAGAATCTTGCAATACAAATCCAAAAACGAAACTCCTTAATTCATAAGCTACTAATGATAACGATATCTGGGACGATGAAGAACTGACACTAAATTAAACAAAACAGACATATATGTATGTATATGGTTCGACCTGTGGCTTTAGCAAAGACAACTGTCCAAGGTGCCATGCAATGTAGTGGAAGCGAACATGAAACAACATGATTACCAGGCGAATCTCATTATCACTCAACCATTCCTATTCACAGTTAATTATTCGAAAGTTATCCCTTTTAAAATTTTGACACATGGTTAACAACTTTGGAGGAAGGGATAAGTGGATTACATTGATCCCAGTGCTCAACTGGTCCTTATTTTTTTTGATCCCTAAAAGATGAAAGCAAAGTTGACCAGGGACGAATTTGAACTTAGAACGTAAAAAAACGGGCGAAATGCTGATAAGCATTTTGCCCGGCGTACTAACGATTCTTTTCTAGTCTAGGCACAAGGCCCGAAATTTTGGAGGAGGTGGCTGATCTAATTAGATTAACACCAGTAGGTAACTGGTACTTAATTTATCGACCCCGAAAGGATGAAAGGCAAAGTCGACCTCGGTGGAATTTGAACTCAGAACGTAAAGACAGACGAAATACCTATTTCTTTACTACCTACCAGGGGCTAAACACAGAGAGGATAAACAAGGACAGACAAACGGATTAAGTCGATTACATCGACCCCAGTGCGTAACTGGTACTTCATTTATCGACCCCGAAAGGATGAAAGGTAAAGTCGACCTCGGCGGAATTTGAACTCAGAACGTAACGGCAGACGAAATACCTATTCCTTTACTACCCACAAGGAGCTAAGCATAGAGTGGACAAACAAGGACAGACAAACGGATTAGGTCGTTTATATCGACCCCAGTGCGTAACTGGTGCTTAATTTATCGACCCCGAAAGGATGAAAGGCAAAGTCGACCTCGGTGGAATTTGAACTCACAACATAACGGCAGACAAAATGCCGCTAGGCATTTCGCCCGGCGTGCTAACGATTCTTATTTCTTTATTGCCCTCAAGGGCTAAACATAGAGGAGACAAACAAGGACAGACAAAGGGATTAAGTCGATTACATCGACTCCAGTGCATAACTGGTACTTAATTTATCGACCCCGAAAGGATGAAAGGCAAAGTCAACCTCGGCGGAATTTGAACTCAAAACACGTGGACAGACGAAATACCTCTAAGTATTTCGCCCGGCGTGCTAACGATGCTGCCAGCTCAACCACTTCAGTTATTCGCAAATAAATAAACGTTGTAAATAGTCAAATATTTCAACAACTTCGGAGATTGTTAAACTCACAGAACATTCATTCACTACACCTTAAGTTTCTGAGTACACAAAACGTTTGAAAACCTTTTTAATGAAAAGATATAAACCTCAATCTTCGGCTCACGATGTTTGTTATTTTACAGATGTAGCCAGCACTTATTAAAGCGTAAACTTATGGGAAACATAGTTCTCTCTATCACATCAATAATAAACAGAAATATATTAAATTCTTCGCAATTATTGCTTAGAGACCGCAATGAAGTACTGTGAGTGTAAAACCTGGTCCTGAATAAGTACAGGATTAGGGAATAAAAGAGATTAAATCTCTAGGGATTATACGATTGTAGTTGTGAGGATTCTTACAATGAAAATAAGGGTGTAACAAAATATATTAATAAAAAACGGAACTGCAGTCAATGGATACATGTTTAATCAACGCACAAGTGAGTTTGCTTACATTTCTCTCTCTTACATTTCTCTATCTATCCATCTATCCATCTATCTATCTATCTATCTATCTATCTATCTATCTATCTATCTTCGTCCCCTCTTTTCTTTTCTTTTTTTCCTCCCCCCCCCTTTTTTTAAAATCCTCCCCTTTTTTTGTCCTCTTTCTTTCCTTTTACGATCTCTTTTGATCGAAAACCAACCCCCTTTTTTTACCCCCAAAAGAAAAGCTCTACCTTGTAATTTGTTCTGTCTGTGTGCAGCCCTGTGTGGCTAATAAAGAAACATATCTATCCATCTATCTATCTATCTATCTATTTTTCTATCTCTTGCACTCACTCTTTCTCTCTTTCTTTCTGTTTGTCTCTTTCTCTTTCTCTCTCTCACACACACACTCTCCTTCTCTTCCATTCTCACACTCATCCTCCCTCTCTCTTCTCTCCCTCTTTCTCTCTTTCTCTCACTCTCACACTTTCTTTCTCACTCTCTCGTTCATTCCCTCTTTCTTCCACCTTCTCTTTCTCTCTCTCAATCCCTCTCTCTCTCACTCTGTCACTCATTCTCTCTATACTTACTTGGAAATGGATATATATATATATATATATATATATATATATATATATATATATATATATATATGTGTGTGTGTGTGTGTGTGTGTGTGTGTGTGTGTGTAAAAGTAATGACCCCCTTTGGTCATGAATGACCATTGTTGTTTGTGGAAGACCAGAATACATATGTGAGTGTGCGTGTGTTTGTGCGTGCGTGTGTGTATGTGTGTGCTTGCGTGTGTGTATATATATTTATGTATATATATTAATATGGAGATATATGTATGCATTCTTTTATTTATTTGTTTCAGCACCTATTTTTTGTAAGCCTAGTACTTATTCTATCAGTTCTTTTTGCTGAACCGCTAAGTTACGGGAACGTAAACACACCAACATTGGTTGTCAAGCGATGATGGGGACAAACTCAGACACATAAATATATACACATACACACACATATATATATATATATATACCACGGTATATATACATATACTGGTATATATACATATACCAGTTTCCGTCTACCAAATCCACTCACAAGGCTTTGGTCGGCCCGAGGCTATAGTAGAAGACACTTGCCCAAAGTGCCATGCAGTGGGACTGAACTCGGAACCATGTGGTTCGTAAGCAATCTACTTACCACACAGCCACTCCTGTGCCTATATATATATATATATATATATATATAACAAATTAATAAATAAAACATATGCATATATACATACATATATGTACGTACCTACATCTACATTCATATATACATGCATATATGGGAACAGGACACAAAAAAAAACGTCCAACACAATGAGAAACGAAAACATAAACACAAAACCAAGGAACTGGTCATTTTTCTTAAACAACGAAAAAATAGAGTACAGGACAAATAACACAAGGAAAATTCCCCTTCTTCAGTCGCCGTGGTTTCATCTACTCTGCGTTTCGAAGGTGAATGCGAGACGCAACTTCGACTGAAACTTTCCTTCCCGCGAAAAGCAAATTAAATAAAATTTGCGATTTTTTTTGCGGAGGGGTAAAAATGGTAACAAAAACAGGACAGTAACGACATTAGAAGGTTTGGAGGTATTTTATATTAGAAGAAAAACATATATATATATATATATATTAATATATATTAATACATGTTTATATGTATATATGTAAATATATATGTGTGTGTGTATTTATATGTTTTGGTGTGTCATAATCACGTGACACATTTTAGATACCAGTAAAAATGGTTCGAAGAAACACAATTATAACGAGCTAATTACAACTATTTTGCTCATTTTATTTTAGGCAGAAGGGGGTGGGGTTCGTGTGTAGGAGCAATTCGAGTACATTAACCCTAATGCTCGGCTGGTATTTATTTTATCAGCCCCAAATAGCATGAATGGTAAATTGGACAACGGCGGAATTTTAACTTAAAGCGTGTAATATTGCTAAACATTTTGTCTCACAATTCTGCCATTAGCAAATAAAAATAAAAAAAGGCGTATCAAATCATTTTGAGGCACCTTGTACATATATGTAAATGTGTTTGAGTGGGGGGTGCAGAGGAGGAGAGACAGACTGACAGACAGACAGAGAGGTAAGTAACCAGGCAGGCAGGCAAGCATCAAGCAGACTGGCAGTAGATGGAAAGACAGAGGGGGAAAAACAGAATAGAGAGACAGAAAGAGAGACAGACAGACAAACAGACAGACGGATGGTTAGACAGACCCATAGATAGATAGATAGATAGATAGATAGATAGATAGATAGATAGATAGATAGATAGATAGATAGATAGGTAAATAGGTAGACAGACAAACAGACAGACAGATATATTTCTTTACTACCCACAAGGGGCTAAACACAGAGGGGACAAACAAGGACAGAAAAACGGATTAAGTCGATTATATCGACCCCAGTGTGTAACTGGTACTTAATTTATCGATCCCGAAAGGATGAAAGTCAAAGTCTACCTCGGTGGAATTTGAACTCAGATAGATAGATAGATAGATAGATAGATAGATAGATAGATAGACAGATAGATAGATAGACAGACAGACAGACAGACAGATAGATAGATAGATAGATAGATAGAAGATAGATAGATAGATAGATAGATAGATAGATAGATAGATAGATAGATAGATAGATGCAAGCAACCGGCAGGCAAGCATCAAAGAGACTAGTAGTAGATGGAAAGACAGAGATGGAAAAACGGAACAGAGAGAGAGAGAGAGAGAGAGAGAGAGAGAGAGAGAGAGAGAGAGAGACAGACAGACAGACAGACAGACAGACAGACAGACAGACAGACAGACAAATAGATAGATGGACAAAGGAAAAGAAAAACCTATTGCTATTTTACAAGATCTGCTTACAAGACGACAGAAAACCTAAATACTTTCTGGCAATGATTAACCAAAGCTAACAAAGGAAGTCGGCGGAAGCAGATTTGGTTTGGTTGATATCTTGTTTGTTTGTTTTTTCTTTTTCGTTTGTTTTTCTTATTTCTTTTTTTTTTTTTGTAATTTAAGAAACTATAAAAGTTTCCATGATACATCAGTGATATGCAGCGATATTAGTTTGCCCACATCTTTGATCGCATATCATGCTTGTGATGTCGGGAAATCGTAGAAATACGATACACTTTACGAAGCCATACGATCGATTCTGCTCGTTTTTCTGATCATTGTTCCACATATCATTATCAACTGAAAATCTTCGCGGTAACCTTGTCTCTCATCTCGTTATTCTCTTCTCCTCTCTAGATATACTCACACACATACACACACACTACACACTTATATGTGCATATATAAATATATGGGGGTGGGGTGAAGGCATATGGCTTTGGCTAGAGCGTCGGGTTCACAATCATGAGGTAGTGAGTTCGATTCATAGTCCAGGCTGTGTTGTGTTCTTGAGCAAGACACTTTATTTCACGTCGCTCCTGTTCACTCAGCTGTAGAAATGAGTTGGGACGTCACTGGTACCAAGCTGTATCGGTACCTTTGCCTTTCCCTTGGACACCATCAGTGGCATGGAGAGGAGAGGCTGGTATGCATGGGCAACTAATGGTCTTTCCTCAACAACGTTTCTTGGACTGGTATCTCGGAGGGGAACTTTCTACATGCAATCCCATGGTCAATTACGCTTTTCTCTCTCTCTCTCTCTCTCTCTCTCTCTATATATATATATATATATATATATATATATATATATATATAATGGCGGTGCCCCAGCATGGCCACAGCTCATGAGCTGAAACTAGAATCAATCAATCATATATATATATATATATATATTATATATATATATATATTCTATATAATAGATATAACATTTTCAGACCTATTGACTCAAATATATATTTTTAACCTTTTAAAACAAACTTCTGTAGTTTTTCACTTTTTACTATTTTCTATATATATATATATAACGGGAAGCTTTATGAAAATAGACAAAAGACGAAGGCAGGTGGAAAACAAACGAACAATTGTATTAGTATGGCGCTCAGGAAATATAAATAAAACAAGTCTTTAACGTTTCGAGCCTACGCTCTTCAACAGAAAGATACACAGAGAGAAAAAAAACACAGAAAGAAGGAGAGAAAAAAATGCGTGCAGTAGCTAACGAATCAACATGGCGATCTGATTTCGGCCAGAGGTCAAAGATCAAACATGAGACGCGAGAGCGAAATAAGGGGAGATAATAGGGTTGATAATAGGGTTGAAGGACCAGCTAATAGTGCGTAGGAGGGGTCTGGACGTGTGTATGTATAGGGTTGGTGTATGTATTAGTATATGTATATATATATATATATATATATATATATATATATAATATATATTATATATATTATATATATACATATATGTAGGTATACATTTTACTTTGTTTCAGTTACTAAGTACTAGGCTGACAAAGAATAAGTCCTGGGGTCGATTAGCTCGACTAAAGGCGGTGCTCCAGCATGTCCGCAGTCAAATGACTGAAACAAGTAAAAGAGTAAAAGAGTGATGTCTATCATGTTATGACGCCTGTCGTTATTGCTGACGTCATCAGCATTTTCTAAATGAATTTTTTTTTTTTGTCTTCATTTGGATTAAAGAATATCAAATCTAAACCGGAAACTTCAAATCTTAGAAATACCAATTGAGAAATTTCGGAGGAATTTTATGTTTATTTTGCTCTGGAATTTCTCTGGAATATCCAGCAACAACACATTTCATCTGTTGGCAACCAAATGAAATATCCACCGTGCGTCGTTGAGACGTTTTCGCCAAATGAAGAATTGAAATTATAAAGAAGATAAAAAAAAAATTGAAAAAATTTTGCTAAATAATTATGAGCGGAGATTTCTTTGACTATATTTTAGACAGTAATTTTTGTAGAAAACTCATTAAGTTCAGAGTGTGGACGACTCTTAGGAATTATGTGAAAAGATTTGTCTTTATATTATTCGTAATAATATTTCTCGCGCCCCAGTTATCATTCAGGTTAAAACCCAGACACCGAACCATACGTGCATTGGTATCATCGGTAATTATCTTCATGATAATTATGATCGGGTTTTTCATAAATTTCTACTATTGTCCAAGCAGTATGTGGTGGTATGATTTATACACGGCGAATAATATATTGTATGTGTATGGCAAGCAAAGCTATTTATGCTACACACTGTGGGAAATGTGTTTGTGATAATTGACAATTAATAACGAAAAGTAATCACCGTTTTCATTTGTTTTGTCATAAATGAGTGGCTGTGTGGTAAGTAGCTTGCTTACCAACCACATTGTTCCGGGTTCAGTCCCACTGCGTGGCACCTTGGGCAAGTGTCTTCTACTATAGCCTCGGGCCGACCAAAGCCTTGTGAGTGGATTTGGTAGACGGAAACTGAAAGAAGCCCGTCATATATATGTATGTGTGTGTATATTGTTTGTGTGTCTGTCTTTGTCCCCCCCCCCAACATCGCTTGATTACCGTTGTATATATGTATATATATATATATATATGTGCGTGTGTATTTGTGTGCCTGTGTTTGTCCCCCCTAGTATTGCTTGACAACCAATGCTGGTGTGTTTATGTCCCCCGTCACTTAGCGGTTCGGCAAAAGAGACCGATAGAATAAGTACTGGGCTTACAAAGAATAAGTCCCGGGGTCGATTTGCTCGATTAAAAGGTGGTGCTCCTGCATGGCCGCAGTCAATTGACTGAAACAAGTAAAAGAGTAAAAGAGTATATACATATACATGTATATATATATATATATGTGTGTGCGTGTGTGTGTGGTGTGTGTGTGGTGTGTATGTATATGTATATATTCTTTTTTTCTTTTATTCTTTTGTTTGCTTCAGTTATTTGACTGCGGCCATGCTGGAGCACCGCCTTTAATCGAACAAGTCGCCCCCCCCCACCCCACCCCAGGACTTATTCTCTGTAAGTCTAGTACTTATCCTATTGGTCTCTTTTACCAAACAGCTAAGTTACATGGACATAAACACACCAGCATCGGCTGTCAAATTGATGGATGACAAACACAGACACACAAAAATATTATATATATATATATCACATACATATACATATATATATATATACATATATATATAACCACAACATACATATATTTATACATATATATATACATACATACATATACATACATATATATATATATATATATATATATATATATTAATATATATATATAGATACATATATATATATATATATATATATATATATACATACCACACATATATATATATTATATATATTATATATATACATGTATCGGGATTCTTTCAGTTTCTTTCTATTTCTATCAAATCCACTCACAAGGCTTTGGTCGACCCGAGGCAAGATACTTGCCCAAGGTCACATGCAGTGGGGATTGAACCCAGAAGCAATTGCCTGGGAAGCAAGCTTCTTACCATAAACATTTTCTTAATCTTCCAATTTCTTTTTTGTTTCTGCTTTTTTTTTCTGTTTTGTTTCTGGTTTTTTTTCTGTTTTGTTTCTGTTTTTTCACGCATCATTATATATATATATGGAACAGTCTCAAAGATAAAATGTCGACTGAGTTTAATATTTCATTCGTTCTGTCCTTCCTTTGTCCTGTTATTAAGAAATAAGCATTTTCCTTGGGCAAGATATTGAAACCGCTCTTTCCCCGATTACATACCAATTATTGGTACCACGCCAATCCAACGATTTAACTTAATGAATGGTTACAATTGCCAAGAGGTTTTAGATCTGAATTCTTCGCAAGATAACGAACAGCAAAAGAGCAAAAGAGCGTCTCATTGCCATGGAAACGATAAACCATAGACTTGGAATCTATTTTTATCAGTAATTATGAACTTTCTCTATGTGCACCATCGTCTGTCGCCTTGCATTTCGTCTTAATTGTACCAATTCCGAGTATTCCCTATAATTTAAACATCTATTTACCGCCATCAACGTCATAATCTCGCTTCTCATCTACCTCTCCCTACTCCTTCTTTCCTTCCTTCCTTCCTTCCTTCTCATCCACCTCTTCTACATTCTTTTCCTTCTCTTTCTCCTCTTTACTCTCACTTCTTTCTCTCTTGCCCTTTCTTCCTCTTCCACTTCCTCTTCGTACCTTTTACATCTTCTTTCTTCATCTACCACCCCCACCTTTTTTCCTTTTTCTAAATTCTCCTTCCCCGCTCTTCCGTTTACATTTTTTTGTCTTTTCCTCTCACAATTCATCCTCATTTTCATCCTCCTCATTCACATCTACCATCAAACCATCCTCATCATTATCACCATCATCATCATCATCATCATCATCATCCTCATCATCATCGTCATCATCCTCATCATATCTCATCATCATCATCATCATCATCATCATCATCATCCTCATCATCATCCTCATCTCTCATCATCATCATCATCATCATCATCATCATCATCATCGTCATCATCATCGTCATCATCATCATCATCATCATCATTATCCTCATCATCATCATCATCATCATCATTATCATCATCATCATTATCATCCTCATCCTCATCATCCTCCTCATCATCATCATCATCATCATCATCCTCATCATCATCCTCATCATCATCCTCATCATCATCATCATCATCATCTTCATCATCATCATCACCATCATCATCATCATCATCATCATCATCATCCTCATCATCATCATCATCATCATCACATCACATCATCATCATCATCATCATCATCATCATCATCATCATCATCTCATCCTCATCATCATCATCATCATCATCATCATCATCATCATCACCATCATCATCATCATCATCCTCATCATCATCCTCATCATCATCATCATCATCATCATCATCATCCTCATCATCCTCATCATCATCATCATCATCCTCATCATCATCATCATTATCACCATCATCCATCATCATCATCATCATCATCATCCTCATCATCATCATCATCATCATCATCATCATCATCACCATCATCATCATCATCATCATCATCATCATCCTCATCATAATCATCATCCTCATCATCATCATCATCATCATCCTCATCATCATCATCACCATCATCATCATCATGATCATCATCCTCATCATCATCATCATCATCATCCTCATCATCATCATCATCATCATCCTCATCATCCTCATCATCCTCATCATCATCATCATCATCCTCATCATCATCATCATCATCATCCTCATCCTCATCATCATCATCATCATCATCATCATCATCATCATCATCAATCATCATCATCGTCATCACCCATTTTCAACATTCGGTTACCCCTTCCCTATATGTGTCTAATCAATACCCGCTGCCCAACCAAGAATCTCATCTGCAATGATAAACTACGGGTAATCGGAGTCAAGTGACATCCGGTGCTATGTTAAAAACGATGGTTTTAATCATTACCAACGCTCAGTGTGGTTGAGGCTATTCTGATCAGAGAGTTATTCCTAGGATAACAGTGGATGGATTAGCAATGGAATCGGTGCAGAATGTCATGACTTACAAGATGAGTTCAGAATCCACGCACGCACGTGCGCACACACAAACACCCAAACGCATGCACATACGCGTATACATACATACATACATACATACATACATACATACATACATACATACATACATACATACATACATACATACATATATATACAAACATACATATATATATAAATCCTTAAATCCTTTAAAATGTTTTAGCCCGAAGGCCGCGGCCATGCTGGGGCACCACCGCTGAATGAGCTACACTAATTTGTGAATCCACCTCTGATACGTGGCACTTGATCAACAAGGGAGTTCGATGCTGCTGCCCGCATCCGCGTCTCCTGTCGTGAGGTAGGTTCATCTGGGACTCCCGACAAGAAGAGATCCAGTTTAGTTTTAAAGAAACCCACATCCACACCATGTAAGTCTCTCAGGCATTTAGGGAGGATGTTAAAGAGCTGTGGTCCTCTGAAACCCAAGCTGTTGCAGTATCTGGACCTGTATTTTGATGGTGATGTTATATATATATAACTTAGGGCAAAATATAAAAAATTTCTAATGCCAAATATGCCGAAAACAGACACATCGTCCATAATCATACAATTCATCACTATAAGCACGCGTCTCGAAGAAAGCCGACAGAAATTTCTTTAAAAATTCCGTTATTATCATATTGGACCCGATTTCAGGGTTAGTTCATAAGAACCCTCCCTTCGTCAGTGATAAATGCGGTAAAGAAATAAATGAAATACTTACACATACCCATGGAAGAAGCAAACAGTAAGCCATCAGCAGTTGTAATGTACTTACTGGTACTTTAAACTCTTCGGTTGCATATTTGTGTGAATAAAATCGTTTTTCTTTGGAATAGAAAAAAAGTCTTATCTTTATTTCTTCTTTTGCTGGTGTCTCAAATTTATATTAAATTATTGTTTCTCAAAAGGGAAACCTATGAGACGGTCGGACAAGTTGTTTTGAAAAGATTTGGTTTAAATGTTTGACAACTCAGCACCGTCCATTGGACGGGGGTGATTTGCTCGTATATATATATATATATATATATCAGTTTTCATCTAGAGATCCAAATGTTGCCACCTGGAGTAGAAATATTGAAATGTTAAAGTAAACACAATGCGAATATATATGTGCTATCAAACAAGTTTGTCCGAGATGCGTGTAGAACGAGGAAAGTATTGTCCACAGATGAAACAACCACAGTTGTCACGACACAAAAGATTCTTTATAAATTGTTTATTTTCTTTCATCCAATCATATGACACGATACTATCATGTGACGTTTTCCTACTCCAACATCAATTATTATTTTAGCTTGCATCAATTCATCCAACCGTGTGACACCTTGACTCTATCAGGTGACTTTTTTTTTTAATACATTGACCTTTTTTATGGATTTGCTCTTTTGCACCTCTGGGCCTTTGTTTTTAGTACAGTTTTATTCATTTACATTGTGGACCATTGGAATTATATACATTATTTACATTATTTACATTCGATGTATATTTGTCCTCATCTTGTAAATGATGTAAATAATGTAAATAATTACTCTTTTACTCTTTTACTTGTTTCAGTCATGTGACTATGGCCATGCTGAAGCACCGCCTTTAGTCGAGAAAATCGACTCCAGGACTTATTCTTTGTAAGCCTAGTACTTATTCTATCGGTCCCTTTTGCCGAACCGCTAGGCTACGGGGACGTAAACATACCAGCATCGGTTGTCAGGCGATGTTGTGGGGGACAAACACAGACACACAAACATACACACACACATACACACACACACACACACACACACATATATATATATAATATATATATATATATATATATATGTGTGTGTGTGTGTGTGTATGTGTGTGTATACACACATATCTACCAAATCCACTCACAAGGCTTTGGTCGGCCCGAGGCTATAATAGAAGACACTTGCCCAAGGTGCCACGCAGTTATAGAACAACTGCATTGGCATTATAGTTTACCATTTTACGCTTCGTTTTGGAATTATTACAATGTTTTTCGTTCGTTAATAAAATCATTCTCTTAGTAAAATATCCTTATCGTTCTTAGTTACAGCATTATTTGGCTATGAGTGATAAATGGAAGGTACTGCAGCTTTCATCAACTTGTTGCGCATGCAGCAAGACTCCCAAGAAATGCAAAAATAAAGTGACAAGCAGCAATTAAATATTTTAACAGCTTTAGTATGAAAGCCTGTGCACTCAAATCCAACTATATCGATTAACAATCAACGGAGCATCACTTCGAATATTTTCGACAAGTTTCCTACTTTTCAATATGATGAACAAACGAACCAACTTTTGCATCCTGATATAACCGTCATCAAGATCTTTTCGTCATTTAAGCATCGGAACTGAATGATTCAAGTTAGGTAAGACAACTATAGCGAAAATTAGGCAGCATTGAAAGCAACAAGTACTTTAATTTTGTCTTACCGAAACATTCTAATGAATTTGACTTTAAAACTACGATGGGCCGACTTACAAACATGCTTGGTAAGACATTTTCAATGTTTAACATCAAATATAAATGTTCGAAATTCGAAAAACGCCTGGAAGACGATTTTATTGCAAATGCTGGCCGTATAAGCAAAGAATGCGAAAAATTTAATAGACAGACAATGACTGATGACCAATTTAAAATTTTAATTTTCGTATTTGATCTGACACATTGGATACAGCAGACGACAGTACCTATTTCTATTTCTTTACTACCCACAAGGGGCTAAACACAGAAGGGACAAACAAGGACAGATAAACGGATCAAGTCTATTATATCGACCCCAGTGTGTAACTGGTACTTATTTAATCGACCCCGAAAGGATGAAAGGCAAAGTCGACCTCGGCGGAATTTGAACTCAGCACGTAACGGCAGACGAAATACCTATTTCTTTACTACCCACAAGGGGCTCAACACAGAGAGGACAAACAAGGACAGACAAACGGATTAAGTCGATTATATCGACCCCAGTGTGTAACTGGTACTTATTTATTCGACCCCGAAAGGATGAAAGGCAAAGTCGACCTCAGCGGAATTTGAACTCAGAACGTAACAGCAGACGAAATACCGCTACGCATTTCGCCCGGCGTGCTAACGTTTCTGTCAGCTCGCCGCCTTATCAGACGACAGTACCGTACAACAATTAACAAGTGACTGTCAACGATTAGTTAATATTAAGCATGATATTCAAATAACACAAAATCCTGCAGGAAATGAAATAGTTAAAACCACTTACCGCAAAGGAACAAAGCTGGAGTTCACAGAATTCAAAACCGACTTAAGCATTTATGACAACTAGGGTGATGCCTTCCAAATGCATGATGGAACTGTGACGAGTGGTACTATGCAAATTATTGTTCTCATAGGAACAAAAAAATATCTCAGATGTCACAATTATGGACATAAAAATGGCTACTGCTACTAACCTGTTCATTCCAGGAACACAGTAAAAGTCATTGAATCCGA
>NW_021835857.1:0-5000 GCF_006345805.1 Octopus sinensis | reverse complement strand
TTGAGGTTCTGGATTCAGAGCTTCTTTCAGTTTCCGTCAACCAAATTCAATTCACTCCAAACGCGTCATTCAGTCCTTCGGTGTTAGAGTAGAAAATACTTGCCTAAGGTATCTAAGATTGAGTCCGAAACCACATAGCTGCAAAGCGGACTTCTTAACCAAAAATCTAATTATTTTTTTTAGAAGCTTGCTCGGCACAGACGTGATTGTGTGGTAAAAAGCTTGCTACCCAACCACATGATTCAGAAAAATGAGCATTTTCGACACCTTCATTTCGCTTTTAATCAAGGTTCTAAGGCCACAAAAGCTGCTCGCGACATTTGTGCTTTGTATGAAGAGGATGCCATAGCTGAAAGAAACGCTCGTGATTGGTATGCCAAGTTCAAAAATGGAAATTTTGACCTCAAAGACGCACAGGTTCTGGCCCTCCAGTTGAGTTCGATGAAGAGCGATTAAACCAACTTTTGCACTAAAATTCCCGTCAAACGACAAGGGAACTGGCAGAGAAAATGGAATGCTCCCACACTGCTATAGGGAAGCATCTTCACTCGATGGGAAAGGTTCAGAAGTATGTGAGCATGAGTCCCGCATGCTTTAAGTGACAACAACAAAAATCAACGAGCCACAAACTCCGCTGGTTTGCTTGTTCGTCACCGCCCAACTCTTCGACACAAGCAACGATTTCTTTACCGAATAAGGCGGCGAGCTGGCAGAAACGTTAGCACGCCAGGCGAAATGCTTAGCGGTATTTCGTCTGCGTTACGTTGTGAGTTCAAATTCCGCCGAGGTCGACTTTGCCTTTCATCCTTTCGGGGATTACAATTATGATCGGTCACGAAGTATGGATGACGTCAACCGTGACCGCATTGCAAGCACTGAGTCTTTCGGATCTGCTGGTGACTATCCAATTATTGCAACACTTCCTCGCCATGATGTACGAGATCGACGTGATAAAAAACATGGTGACCAAGCCACCTATCCAGGATGGGGCATGCAAAACCAATACGGCGGCAATGAAGATGGTAAAGTGGTCTCTCTCCCCAACGTTAACGAGGCTGACAGATATGATAGACCAAGCTCTCCAGACAGTATTAAGACTGCCGACTACTCGGGTGGAGAATATGATGCAAGGTCCACAGAAGGTGGTATGCCCATCTCCTACCTCAAAAGGCCTCCTTCCAACAAGGACGAGAAAAAGCGAGAGAAGGAACAAAAGAAGAGGGAGGAGGAGGAACGGAAGAGGCGAGAAAAGGAGGAGAAGGAGAGAAAGAAAAAGGGCATAAATGATAAACTATCAAATTCCGAAGACCGTCTTGGCAAAATGACTGATGATGATTCAGTAATCAGGGCTGATGCAGTTAAACCAGTTGCAGCAGACCTTGAAACTAGTAACAACCTTAAGAATGGACAGAAACCTCAGGAAGAACCTGAAGTTGCTGCTGAGAAAGAGAAGGGAAAAGAGAAAGGAAGACTTGGCTTATTTGGCAAATTTAGAAAACATCCAAAAGATAAAGATAAGGGCAAAACACCTCCTGCATCTCCAACTGAAAAAGAAATGACTCAGCCTAGTGTCAATGGAGAACTCTATCCCAGTGCTGTGCCCTTGACCGATGCATGCAAGTGTCCAGAAGGAAAAAGTTACGGCCTTCCAGAAGCTCCTCTCGATAAAGGTATGGTCCGAATGGTGTGGCATACAGTCCTGCGGCAGATTGTTTGGTCCAAATGGACAACTGTACGAACCAGACAGAAGATTTTATGCTCCTGATGGCAAAGGTTATGGCCCTGGTCGCAAAATATTTGCTCCTGATGGTAGAATATATGGTCCTGATAACAAACCACTGGGGTTGTTAGGCACTGGGGTTGATGTAATCGACTTAATACCTATGTCTGTCCTTGTTTGTCCCCTCTGTGTTTAGCCTCTTGTGGGTAATAAAGAAACAGATTTCTTTACCGAATCATTACTGGCGACGAAAAATGGTGCCTGTACATCAATATGAAGCAGCGTAAGGAATGGCTTAGTCCCGGTAAACAAGCGACACCACGCGTGAAACAAGATTTTCATCCGCGTAAAACGATGTTGTGCGTATGGTATGACTGGGAAGGGATTATCCATTATGAATTGCTTGAACGGAACCAAACGGTCAACATGGAACACTATGTTCAAAAGATGGAACGACTCAACACGGCTATTCAAGAGAAAATACCGAATCGGTAGCATGAAGTTATTCTGTTGCACGACAACGCCCGCCCTCATATCGCCATTATGACCAAAGAAGCCATTCAAACGCATGGCTGGGAAGTGCTGCCACACCCGCCATACTCTCCTGATTTGGGACCAACGGATTTCCACCGCTTTCGATCTCTTTCAAATGTTATGCGCGGAGTTTCGTTCAATACTGATGCAGAATTGAGAGCTTGGTTGGATCAATTTTTCGAGTCGAAATCAGGTGATTTCTATCAACGAGGTATTGAAAATCTTGTTGAACGTTGGGAAGAAGTTGTAAACAACAAGGTTGAATACATTATTGATTAATTAGTTGTTATTTTTTTTAATCAAACCTTTAAAAATATGAAATTTTAAAAAAGGGTGGGAACTAAGTTGCTAACCCAATATATATACATACTTACATACATACATACATACAGACAGACAGATAGATAGATAGATAGATAGATAGATAGATAGATAGATAGATAGATAGATATACATATATATATGGGGACGTGTGTAGGGGTGTTTGGCTTTCGGCTTCCTAGACGACAACTTGACATTATAGTAAAATGCAAATGCCCTAAGTGTTGCACTGTAAGACCGAACCTGGAATCGCTTTTTTGCAAAGCGAATCTCCTAACTTCACACGCCGTGACGGCGCTTACTTCTATGAACATCTGACATTTCTAGAAATAATTTTCGATAAATTAAATTAAATCTTTCGCCATCAAAAAAACCTTCTGTAATTGAAATCAAAGAACTTGTTATCAGTTTCCTAATAAAATTCCCAACTTTAATGTCAATTAAATATTTGAGTTCTATTTAAGTGTAGTGTTAGAGGGGACGTTGACGAGGAAAAAATTTCCTTTCTAGGAATGCACGTGTATGTATGTATGTATGTATGTATGTATGTATGTATGTATGTATGTATGTATGTGTGTATGCGTCTATGTGTGTGTTTGTATGTATTTATTTATGTTTATATGTACATATGTAAACATATATGATATGAAAATATGAGTAGTCAGGTATGTGTGCACACACACATATATATATGTGTGTGTGGGTGTGTGGGTGTCTGTGTGTATATGTATATATATATATATGTATATATATATATATATATAGATAGATAGATATTATATAGACATACATACATACATACATACATACATACATACATACATACATACATACGTACATACATACATACATACATACATACATACATACATACATACATACATACATACATACGTACGTACGTAACGTATATACATACATACAAATACGACGGGCTTCCATATAGTTTCTGTCAGCCAACTTGACTCACCAGGCGTTGGTAGATGACATTTGCCCCAGGTGGAACGCTGTAGGACTGAACTCGAAAAGGCATGGTTGCAGAAAGAGTTTATTAGCCACACAAAGACAGACAGAAAGAGAGTGACAAAGATACCCAGCCATCTCGACAGACAGACATCGGACAGAGTGGGAGAGAGAGAATAAAAGAAAGAGAGAGAGAGAGAGATTCCACAAAGACATAATGTCATAGCTCCGACTACTTGCTGAGTTAATGTGTTCTCGCGATGAATTAGACTGTACTCCCTAGATTCGTGATGCATATATGTGTGTGTGTGTGCATGTATGTATGTATGTACATGTGTGTATGTGTGTGTGTGCGTGTGTGTATACATATATATAAATATACATACATACACAGGTGTGTGTACAGAGAAACGAAAAAATGCATAGTAAATAAATAACGACAGATAAAAATCTTATACGTATACTGAGTGTACAACCGGACGGGGAAGAGACACAGGGGTCCCTAATTCTTCATTAGTTATCAACCAAAATGGTAATTAATACTCAGTTTCGGACCATTAATGAGATATATTACGTATACATATATATATATGAATATATAATATATATGCATATATAGTGGTATATATATATATACATGTAGAATATATATGTATATATATATACATGAATATTATATGTATATATACATATATATATATGTATATATATGTATATATGTATGTATATTATATGTATATATATAGGTATATATATATATGTATATATATATATATGTATATATATATTGTATATATATATATGTATATATGTATATACATATAAGTATATATGTATATATATGCATATATATGTATATATATATGTATATATATATATTTTATATAGATATACATACATATAAACGTATAGATATACGCATATATATATACATACGTATTTATATACGTATATATATAATATATATATATATATAACTTACATATGAGACCTATATATATATATAACAAATAGACATATATATGTATATATATATATGTCTACAAGCACACATATCCCTACAAACGTGTGTATATGTTTGTGCATGCATATATGCGTGCGTATGAGTGTTGTAGTTGTGCTATGTGTGTGTGTATGTGCGTGTCTGTGTGTAGGTGGGTTTGTGTGTGCGCGTGTTCGAGTATGATGGTGTACGTGTGTGGGTGTGTACGGTGGTTGTGTGTGTGGTGTACTCAATCAAATATATTTTTTCAACCAAATACCATAGACACAAAAAGATATTAATGTATACAGCATTTAAATGCTAAAGGGAGTACTGAGTCACACTATGTGCTGTGGTGGTGGTGGGTGGGGTAGTGGTGGCGATGGGGTTGGGGGAGCCAGTGCGTGCATGTGTATGTATTGATGTATGGGTGTGCATGATGATGAAGGATGCGAATGATGTAAGGATGGAGGGGGGATG
>NW_021835856.1:10000-32500 GCF_006345805.1 Octopus sinensis | reverse complement strand
GTATGTCACGATTATTGACAGAGCTGTCTATAATTTTCCGTATACACATTATTAGCAATTCACTAAATCACCTATAGATTTTTATGATGGAAACATATATACAGATAAAACATTTATTTAAACAAACGATGTCTGATTAAACATGATCTTCCATTCTGTTGTAAATTATTGATGAGCACTTGCGTCGATCTCTAAAGACACACACACACACACACACATACACGCATATATACACACACATACACGCATATACACACACACATACACACGCAAACACACCGGAGAAGTCTGAGTTTCCCCAGCAACGGAGTTTTGCTTCGTGTTTTTTTATTTTCCAGGTTATTTCGCATACTTTTAACGAACGTGACATCGAAATCACGCATAAAAGGCTCCTATTTCATGCACGCTATGCTTTAACGTAACAATTATATCGGTTATTTTCCCATTAAGCACAGTTTTTGATATTTATACCCCCACAAACCCGGGATATCTCAATAGCCACTGGTCCAGTTTTGCAAAACTTGTTTTATTCCGTTCGTATTCACATTTCAGAGGCTCTTTACTATCAAAGAATTTTCCTATTATGCGCCAGTTTGGCCTGTGTAACAGTGCAAGCAAGCAAGCAAGATTGAACTTCACTTTTAACAGTATACTATACTACCCGTGACCCGTTGGGTCTCCGGGGATATCTGAGTTTCCTAGCAACGGAGTTTCGTTTCGTGGTTTCTTTTTCCTTTCCAGGTTATTTCGCATGCTTTCAACGAATATGACATCGAAATCAAGCGTAAAAGGCTCCTTTCTCTAGAAAAAGGAAAGATTTGGCTATTATTTCTTGCACGCCTTGCTACAAAGTAACAGGTATTTCGGGTCCTTTATCGCAAATAACTGTTACGTGGTAGCAGAGCGTGCTAGAAATAACAGCCAAATTTTTGGAGGTGAGATACGTTGAATGCACTCGAAAGAATCCTATGGCAAAAAGAAACCTATTTTACACCGAGGTTACGAACAGGTCTTTTACGAAATATTTACCGTATTTTTAAAGTCATTTTCTCTTTAAAATATTTTGCCCATCATTATGTGTCAAATGGAAAGATTAGAGTTTGGCTGTGTAACATTGCAAGCAATCAAGCAAGATTGAAATTCATTTTTAATACATTATACATAGATATAGAGACCTTCTGTGTTTATCTCCCGCCCGGTCATTCACTCAGTATTGCCTATGTCGTTTGTTTATTTAACATACATTTTCCATTTGTGTATATATATATATATATATATATACATAGACATACATACACAAATAGACACACACACACACATACACACGCACATATATATATATATGTAAGGAATCATGAGCACATACACTTGTGTAAATATATATTTTACGCAGACACGCGTATGCACTCACATATTTTGACATATTTACTCATACACACAAACACACACACACACACACATACACATGCTCACACCCACGCGCACACATACATATACTTATACATATGGGTGTGTGCGTGCTTGTATATATTCAATAACATTTGATTTATTTAATATATTATAGTGCGTAACTTTAATCACACATCTGTTTGTATTTGTATTTGCAAGCCAAATATGGGACATTTGTGGTTTTCGTTTTGTTTACAATTGTCGATGTAAAATGTTTTTAACGTATCATATACTCTTTACTCTTTTACTTGTTTCAGTCATTTGACTGCGACCATACTGGAGCACCGCCTTTTATCGAGCACCTCGACCCCGGGACTTATTCTTTTTGTAAGCCCAGCACTTATTCTATCGGTCTCTTATGCCGAACCGCTAAGTTACGGGGACATAAACACACCAGCATCGGTTGTCAGGCAATGCTAGGGGGAACAAACACAGACACACAAACACATACAGGCATATATATATATATATATATATATATATATATATATATATATATATAAATCAAACCAAATCAAATCAGATATCAGAAAGCAGAACCAAAATCGAAGTCAATCAACATCAGTGGAAATTGCAGTTGTGATACCAGTGCCGGTGACAAGTAAGCGAACCATCGGATCGTGGCCGTTGCCAGCGCCGCCCCGACTGGCCTCCGTGCCGGTGGCACGTAAAATGCACCATCCGTCCGTGGCCCTTGCCAGCCTCGCCTCACCCCTGTGCCGGTGGCGCGTAAAAAGCACCATCCGTCCGTGGCCGTTTGCCAGCTCCGTCTGGCACCTGTGCGGGTGGCACGTAAAAAGCACCCACTACACTCACGGAGCGGTTGGCGTTAGGAAGGGCATCCAGCCGTAGAAACACTGCCAGATCAGACTAGGCCTGATGCAGCCTTCTGGCTTCACAGACCCCAGTTGAACCGTCCAACCCATGCTAGCATGGAAAGCGGACGCTAAATGATGATGATGATGATGATGATGATGATGATGATGATGATGATGATGATGATGATGATGATGATGATGATGATATACATATATATGACGGGCTCCTTTCAGTTTCCATCTACCAAATCCACTCACAAGGCTTTGGTCGGCCCGAGGCTATAGTAGAAAACACTTGCCCAAGATGCCACGCAGTGGGACTGAACCCCGAACCATGTGGTTGGTAAACAAGCTACTTACCACACAGCCGCTCCTAATACAAATAAGTAAAATGGAGAAACAAATTTAGTTAAATGTCTTTTCCTGTATAGTTAAACGAATTTTTCTTGTGTAACAGTCTTTTGTTAAAGCGGCAATCCAGCTAAACTATTGGCATGGTTAACAAAATGCTTAGAACATTACTTCTTCGGGCTTTTTCTGATCTGTTTTGAAGTTCTGTCACAGTTCAACTTTGCCTTTCATCTCTTCAGAGTCGATAAAATAAATAAAGGCGTGGTCTGTTTACACACAGTGCTTGGAAGGAAGGTGTGTAGCGTGTGATCCTCGGACCGACCATGATGAAGAAAGATGAGCAGAGAATCCGCATGAAATTTTGCCAAAAGCTTAGTGATACTTGCAGTGAGGCTTCCATAAGGTTTTCAAAAAGTTTTCATCGTTTTCGACACAATCGAGATTTTGTGCAACTGAAACCCGAGTATCTTTTCGGTCAGCTGAAAGCAGTTTTGGCACAAACTTGGCAGACATGCTTCTCATACACAAATCTTCACTGATAATGGACTGAACTGAACTGTAACTAATCCGCACATCCCCTAATAACTCAGGGATGGTGATTCGATGATTTTCCCTTACAGCTATGCCCTCATCTGCGATGTTTTTCTCAGTTCTGTTGGTTGCGGGTCTCACAAAACGTTTGTGAATATCGACATTTTTTCGGCCATCTTAGAAACATCTGGACAACTCGTACACTTGTGTGCGGCTCATACACTCGTCTCCATACACTTTCTTCAACTTTGGCCTCTGAGCAGTTATCACCATCACAATTTTCTCTGTCACAGCAGAAGTGACTTAGAACATTAAAATTTAGTGCACGTGCAGAGCAGAGCTCACGGTCAATATTTGCCAGACGGTTTCACTCTGCGTGTTTTAGCTTCGTTACTATGGCAATAGCTCCTCGTATATGTATCTATGTATACAGACACACACACACACGTATATATATTTATATATATACATATATATAAGACACAGACACAGACACACACACACACACACACACACACACACACACACACACACACACACAAGCATTCCACAATACTTCAAGAATACTACAACACTGTGAACAGATACAAAGATGCGAACCGGTAAACCCTTATTAACATGTAATTCACGCTTGGTACAGAATAAAGTTCCTTTTGTTGCTTTAAATAAAGTAACAGATTTACCTGTAAATTTTTCGGGTGGCCAGCTCTTACCGGGTTCTAAGAATAAAAAGATAAAATATCACATAGTTATACTGCTTTCAAATTTTGGCACAAGTCCAGCGGTTTCGGGGAAGGGGGTAGGCCGGTTACATCGACTCCAGTGCTCAACTGCTACTTATTTTATCGATCTCGAGGATGAAAAGAAAAGTCGACGTCGGTGGAATTCGAACTTAGAACGTGCAGGCGACCGAAATGCCACTAAGCATGTTTCCGGCGTGCTAACGATTCTGCCAGTTCGCCACCACATCACATGGTTATATAAACATCGGCTGTTTGATAAGTAGCTTGCTTACTAGCCACATGGTTCCGGGTTCAGTCCCACTGCATGGCACCTTGGACAAGTGTCTTCTACTATAGCGTCGAGCCGACCAAGGTTCTGTGAGTGAATTTGGTAGACTGAAACTGAAAAAAGCCCGTCGTATATATATGTGCGTGTGTGTGTGTATATTTGTGTGCCTGTGTTTGCTCCCCCAACATCGCTTGACAACCGATGTTGGTGTATTCACGTCCCCGTAATCTAGCGGTTCGGTAAAAAGCGACCGATAGAATAAGTACTAGGCTTGGGGTCGAATTGTTCAACTAAAGGCGATGCTCCAGACTACCCGAATGGAGATCCTTGACACTCAGCCCTTTGAGAGTAGATGATACCTAAGAACTGAATATCAACAGCAGCAGCGGTAGCAGCAGCAGCAGCAGCAGCAACAACAACAACAATAACAACAACTACAGCACTAACAAAAACAATATTTAAGTAAAATTCTAGTACTCACTTCGTTCTACGTTGATAAAAGATAATGCTTCCGGTGGCATTCTCAGATCAAGAAGGGAATGTTTGCCCCCTCTAAAATGACCAGGCTGGTCATAGCTCTGATTGCCATTACTCTTTGGCTGGTATGTAAATAATATTTTAGGATGATAGGGATCGAAACAAGGTGCTGGAACTCGTTGTCGTTGATGCATCGATTCGAGGATTACGGCCAGGAGCGACTTTTTAGATGAGAAAATCACCTCCATAACATGTCGTCCATACTGTTTGAATTGTAAGATGTCCATATCGACGAGAGAAGATAAAAACGGTAGGAATTTAGTCAACATATTCCAATGAAATGTTACAAGAACTCTCTTCCAGTTAATATAATCCTGTAACGGTAGGTAATTTTTATCTCCGATTAACACTGGTACGGATCCACTTTGAAGTATTTCAACCAAATGAATCTGAAAAACGTTCCAATCATTTTCCTTAAATAACTGATGTGGCATCACTATTATGGTAAAAGTGGAGTTGGTCAAAATTTGCAGTCGTTTTTTCTTTGGACAGCTCCAAATATCCGATGGAGAACATTCGCTGGAGACTGTTATTGGCAGCAACGAAGAATTGTGTCTTTTCAGGTATTCAGAAAGACTGGTAGGCAGTGGTTGATATTTTCTGAAAATATCTAGTTTTGGCTGAGAGCCACTTAGATACGATATCCAATATTTACGACGGAGAGGAAAAAGTGGAAGGAGTATTTCCCACGTATCCTTTGAGTTATTATTATTGTACAATGGTAAAATAAAATCAAATCCAGCTCGGAACGTAAAGTACTGAAAGCGTGGTTGAGCCACCAATGCATTGCCAGGATGAAGTGGCCCTTTTCTGTTGATATCCAAGTTAATGATGATGTGGTTTGACCCATTTTCCTGCCAAAATTGTAAATCGGTTAATTTTGATCCTGGTTTCCAGAAAAAAATATACATACAAGCATCTTCTGGATTCTTGGTTAAGTAGGTCTTTCCCAAAATGGAATTATCCTTAGTGCGGTTCCAAACAGCACTTGGGTACACAAAGGCTTTGAAATTAGAAATGTTACAGCGTTTGGAATTGAAACATGTTTCCATGTTACATTCATTAGATTGGGGTCTAGCAAAGCTTGGTAAAGAAGCACAGTATTTTGACAGCTTTGTTTTAAATTTTGGTGAAGTGATGTATATAAATAAGACAGAGATTAAAATGAAAATGAATATGACAAACTGGTACTTTCTTGTAGAATTCATTTCACCGCTGATTCATAAAACCCTTTTCTATACGGTAGAGTACCAATTGTACATTTACGCCTTTCTCTTCAAACTAGAAATATAGATATATACAAGATGCAAAATGTGAGTTTTATTAGAAAGTATGATTTGTTTTGTACATAAAAAAAAAAAACTGAGAAAAAACTAAACATTTGAGATCATACAAGAACGAAAATAGTCTTTTGTCATGAGTACTGAAGGGGATAATCTCTAATGGGAGTCAGGTGAAAATGTAGCAATCAATGCAAATAGAAAAAAAAAGCATATGGAAGAAAACTATAGAAATGTGAGCGTGTGTCAGTCTGTATGTGTATACGCATCTCCACTCATACACACACACACACAAACAGTTACACACACACACACACACACACACACACACACATAAACACACACACTCAGTCACATTCTTTTATTCTTCTACTTGTTTCAGTCACTTGACAGTGGCCATGCTGGAGCACCGCTTCTAGTCGAACATCGTCCCCAGAACTTGTTTGTAAGCCTAGTACTTATTCTGTCTGTTTTGCCGAACGTAAGCACACACACCAACATTCGTTTTGATAAAATTCTTCGTGGAGGTGCCCCAGCATGGCCGCAGCCTCATGGCTAAAGTAAAGATTGAAGATCACTAACCGTTAAGTCAAGTCCTTGTACCATTGAATTACGCGGTTGTGTGTGTGAAGATCCGATGTTTTGTATGCACACGTGGCGGGCGTGTTCTGTCTCAAATAGACATTACAAACGATCGAATAACATAATGCAAAGATTTGATTGGTCAAGCAAAAAGCATTACACAGAATAAGCAATAGAGTTAATGTATAGTGAGAGGGACAGAGAGAGAACAAAGGAAGAGACTGAAAGAGAGAGAAGGGGCAGGTATGAAGAGCGGTAGAGAGAGCAAGTGATGTCGACAAGGACTACCTACTTACATGCATTGATCTTTTCATTCATGCAGATCGTCGCATTAAACTATATATATTTCTTTACTGCCCACAAGGGGCTAAACATAGGGGGGACAAACAAGGACAGACAAACGAATTAAGTCGATTGCATCGACCCCAGTGCGTAAGTGGTACTTAATTACAGGTACTTAATGGCGGCGAGTTGGTAGAAACGTTAGCGCGCCGTGCGAAATGCTTAGCGGTATTTCGGCTGCTGCTACGTTCTGCGTTCAAATTCCGCTGAGGTCAACTTTGCCTTTCATCCTTTCGGGGTCGATAAATTAAGTACCAGTTACGCACTTGGGTCGATGTAATCGACTTAATACCTATGTCTGTCCTTGTTTGTCCCCTCTGTGTTTAGCCCCTTGTGGGTAATAAAGAAATAGGTACTTAATTACAGGCGGCGAGCTGGCAGAAACGTTAGCACGCCGGGCGAAATGAGTAGCCGTATTTCGTCTGTCGTTACGTTGTGAGTTCAAATTCCGCCGAGGTCGACTTGGCCTTTCATCCTTTTGGGGTCGATAAATTAAGTACCAGTTACGCACTGGGATCGATGGAATCGACTTAATACCTATGTCTGACCTTGTTTGTCCCATCTATGTTTAGCCCCTTGTGGGTAATAAAGAAATAGGTACTTAATTTATCGACCCCGAAAGGATGAAAGGCAAAGTCGACCTCAACGGAATTTGAACCCAGAACGTAACGGCAGACGAAATACGGCTACGTATTTCGCTCAGCGTGCTAACGTTTCTGCCAACTCGCCGCCTTTATACAGATCATTCATACATACAGATCATTCATTCATACAGATCGTCGCATTAAACTATATAGCACTTTCCTGGTCCCTGTTCTCGGGGGACGTGACGGGGATATTTTCAGTGCTCATATAATAGGGAACGCGCAGCTCTTACGAGATCGTAGTTGTAAGATGGGGCCGTAATTGGAGGACGCCTCAGTCACTGACAGTAAGAAGATTTTTCTTTCACTTATAGGCGCAGGAGTGGCTGTGTGGTAAGTAGCTTGCTAACCAACCACATGGTTCCGGGTTCAGTCCCACTGCGTGGCATCTTGGGCAAGTGTCTTCTGCTATAGCCTCGGGCCGACCAATGCCATGTGAGTGGATTTAGTAGACGGAAACTGAAAGAAGCTTGTCGTATATATGTGTATATATATGTATATGTGTGTGTGTTTGTGTGTTTGTGTTTGTCCCCCTAGCATTGCTTGACAACCGATGCTGGTGTGTTTACGTCCCCGTATTGTAGCGGTTCGGCAAAAGAGACCGATAGAATAAGTACTGGGCTTAGAAAGGATAAGTCCCGGGGTCGATTTGCTCGAATAAAGGCGGTGCTCCAGCATGGCCGCAGTCAAATGACTGAAACAAGTAAAAGAGTAAAGAGTATAGATATAGTCTATATTACTGAGGTTTATGAACCCGCACGGGTTAGTGGTTAGCGCGTCGGACTTATAATCATGAGGTCGTGATTTCGATTCCCGCACCGGGCTGAGTGTTGTGTTCTTGTGCAATTCACTTTATTTTACGTTTCTCCAGTTCACTCACCTGTAGAAATGAGTTGCGATGTCACTAGTGCCAAGCTGTATTGGCTAGTCCGTTTCTCTTGGATAACATTGGTGGCGTGGAGAGGGGAGACAGGTATGCATGGGTGACTGGTGGTCTTCCATAAACAACCTTACCTGGACTTGTACCTAGGAGGGGAACTTTCTAGGTGCAATGCTATGGCCCTTCATGACAGAAAGGGGTCTTCTTCTCTTGCATCTTACAGAGTAAGCCTTAACGTAAGGCTACATATAATTCTGATTTCAATTATTGGCACTAGGCCAGCAATTTCAGTGGGTGGGTTGGTAGATGAAGTCGACTACAGTGCACTAATGATACTTATATTATTGACCGCCCGAAAGGACGAAAGCAAAGTCGACCTCGGCAGAATTTGAACTCAAAGCGTGAAGACGGAAGGTCACATACAATTGATTTAAGGTGGTGAGATGGTAGAATCGTTACCACGCAGAGCAAAGCGCTTAGCGGCATTTCGTCCGTCTATACATATATATATATATATATATATATATATATATATATATAGATATTAATAATACAATAATTGTTTCTTGTCAGGAACAAAAAAGTTTAATAGGACTGCTATAGAAGTGCTCTATTGGAAGAGACAAAAATGTCAAACTAAAATCATTGAACAAACAAATGCAAGGTCATCCGCATATCATTTCGTAATTCGAACATTTAATTATAGAATAAACATATAACCCGCAAGATGGAACAAAATTTCATATGTATAGCACGTAATAATAATAATAATATGGTGCGAAAAAATTCTTATCATTAAAAATTTAGAATTAATATTTTAGCGATTCAATGAAAATACATTTATAAAAGGACGTAGAAAGTAAAATATAATATAAGTAATATACAAAATATATAGGTATATAAAAATATAGGCATATAAAAATATATAAAACATATATAAATATATATACATATAGGAGCATATAAAAAAATATATAATATATATATCATGTAAATAAAGTAAAATAAGGTTCATCGTTTAGAAATCTTATTCAGGTAAAGTAAGCCTTATATTTAAGAAGGAAATCATGTTTACTTATCCCTATGGCCATTTCAGGGGTGTATTGTGTTTAAAGCACTAGGGTGCATTCAGATAATACCTCCTTCGTCAGGGGGAAAAAATATATATATATAAACACAAAGATAGACATCACGCAACAAGCCCGTACGGTGTTGTTTGCTTTCCCACTGTGGTATTCATGCTCGGATAGCCCAATAAAGGTTTACTTTACCTGAATAAGATTTCTAAACGATGAACCTTATTTTACTTTATTTACATGATATATATATTATATATTTTTTTATATACTCCTATATGTATATATATTTATATATGTTTTATATATTTTTATATGCCTATATTTTTATATACCTATATATTTTGTATATTACTTATATTATATTTTACTTTCTACGTCTTTTTATAAATGTATTTTCATTGAATCGCTAAAATATTAATTCTAAATTTTTAATGATAAGAATTTTCTTGCACCATATTATTATTATTATTACGTGCTATACATATGAAATGTTGTTCCATCTTGCGGGTTATATGTTTATTCTATAATTAAATGTTCGAATTATGAAATGATATGCGGATGACCTTGCATTTGTTTGTTCAATGATTTTAGTTTGATATATATATATATATATGTATATATAAAACTGAGAATGTGTGTCTGTCTGTGTGTTTCCCTAAAACTTGAGAATTACAGAACCAATTTCATTCAAATTTTACACATGCCTTACTTAGGGTCCATGTTGTTTCATGGGCAAAAAAATTAAATGTTCAACTTCTTGCCTAGAGCGAGCCCATAGCAATATCATATCTTCCCCACTATTTCAGTATTACGTGTTAAAAGTGAAACAAAAATATTTCTCTATTTTATGTCAGATGCTTTCACTTTAACAATAAAAATAATAATAACAATTGAATTATATGTAGTAAGTAATAATTAAAATCAAACTGAAGTATAATATAATCGTAACATAACAAAAGTAAAAATAGCAATTGGTATAAAATTGCATCAATGATTTTGAACTTGAATAAGTGGTTTCACATGAATGGGAATAAATTAAAAATAAAATTAGCGTGCAGAAATGGAATTGTCCAGATGGAGGTGTGCAATACCCTTTACCACGATTTTTACATTAGATTATCTGCTAATTAGCTAGCATTAAGTATCTATATGAAGTTTGGCTGTATGTAATGTCTGTTTTCTCGAACAGCGCTTCTACTGAGTACTGTTATTATTATTAATGTTTAACTATTGTTATCACGTTTGTTGGTTCCTCGTAAGGGAAACGTTGTTGTGTTGCATTTGTTAAATAATTGTAAACTGTAACCCTCCCCCCTTTGGGAGAAGGGGCTTTGGTTATTGTTTAAAAATTGAATTGTGTCCCTGTTTGGGGAAATTGACAATATTTTCACCGTTTACACGGAAGCATTTTTGTTAAAATGTTTTCGATAGAAGAAAGTCCAAAAATGAATTTCGCTGCAGCCGTCGGCAGGCGCGAACTCATTGAAATTAAAATGGAAGAAATACGGATTGATCACCGACAAAGACAGTGAATCTAGGATAACTCCACCAAACGAAATAAAAAATTAAATTAAAGAAAAGACTATTGTCTATAAAGAATACAATGTAAAGAAAAGAAAATTTGAACACCTGGAGGAAAGCACCATCGAAAAGTGTCTTGGTGCGACTATGAAAGATATCTAACCAGAGGCGGTAAATTCGCCACAATAGAAGCAAGGTTCGAGTCAACGGAGCGTGCAAGGGAGTACTCTACTCGAACCTTGCAAAGTGGAAATATTTTATTTTTACCTTTATATCTGGGACATAGGACGTCCCGGATAAAAATTAAATCTCCTCCCAGAAGTAGAGGTAGGCTGGATTGTAGCCATACTTCTAAACAAGAGGGATGACAAGATACAATTGATCGAAATTGCAAGAGACGGGCCTACAATTCCATTCTGTTATATATTTTGTGTATTGTTATCACTAGCGATAGCAAGATATAACTTTGCATTTTGTATTTTGTATGTAGATGTATATATATAGATGTACATGTAATATGTACACATATATATACACATATATACATGCACTAGCACTATGACCCGGCAACGACGGGTCATAATGCTAGTATAGTATAAAGATGTGGAGAGAGAAATGTTTATGAGACTGTTATTGGCAGCAACGAAGAATTGTGTCTTTTCAGGTATACAGAAAGACTGGTAGACAGTGGTTGATATTTTCTGAAAATATCTAGTTTTGGCTGAGAGCCACTTAGATATGATATCCAATACTTACGACGGAGAGGGAAAAGTGGAATGAGTATTTGCCACGTATCCTTTGAATTATTATTATTGTAAAATGGTAAAATAAAATAAAATCCAGCTCGGAATGTAAGGTTCTGAAAGCGTGGTTGAGCCACCAATGCATGGCCAGGATGAAGTGGCCCTTTTCTGTTGATATCCAAGATGAGCGGCCTAATGCCGTTATGTGGAAAGATTCGTTCAAATGTTCTAGTATCTTCGAATTATCACAGAAAATCCATGCTGATGAAGAATATGGTTAGTAAAGTATATTTTTTAATATTCTTTATGAAAAAACCTAATTCAGAAACGCGCGTCCATGGGCGATCAGATATTGATTGATTTTCGTTACTTTACTCTCTGCCTGTGTGAATAACCTTCAAGTATTTTGGTTTCTCTGGAAGACCCTTTTTAAAGTAGAAGAAATGGCTAAGATTTTTGGCTGCTATTTCTGAACTTCGGTGTGTGGTGAGGCAATTCTTTGCTGAACCCTTTTTATTAGTATATATACATATATATATATTTATATATATGATTCTCTAACATATCTTCGAGACTTTCTCATCTCTTATGATAAAAGGCAGATTTTCTCTGCCTGTGACTATGTTTCTTTTTAATAAAATTGTACAATATAGAATTTCTTCAATTGGAATGTACCTATGATTTTTCGAAGTAGATTCGATTGGGTCATGGCATTTAAATTTTTTTTCAATTTGACCCCCAATTAAGCAAAAATTCGAGAAAACTAAATATTTTACGATTTGCCTCTCTCATATCAACTGCTTCACTCCTTCTATTACCACACTTTCTCCTACTTTCTCTTTGCAAGTGTACCTTAAACCACTACTCAAAAAAAAAATACACAGGAAACAGACACAAATAAATACACAACAATTTACTCCTCACACAATTTCTTCAATTGGAATTTACCAATGATTTTTCGAAGATCATTCCATTGGGTCATGGCATATAAATTTCCTTCAATTTGACCCCCAATTAAGCAAAAAATTCGAGAAAACTCAATATTTTACGATTTGTTTTTAATTTACTTTCTGTCGCTAAGTTTTCGTAGTATTGATTTGCGAGCGTACTTCAGTTGTCAATTGTTGAAATAAATAAATTGTAAGCTAAGAAGGTGTGTGTGTGTGCGTGCGTGTGTGAGTGTGTGTGTGTGTGTTGGTGGGGGGCGAGGAGTGAAGGATAAAAACATGGCAAGAAGTGGACAGATGTACATATATACATACATACATCCAGACATACATACATGTGTGTGTGTGTGTGTGTGTGTGTGTGTGTGTGTATGTATGTGTATTAATGTGTGTGTGTTATCTCTCTCTATATAAAGCTGAAGTTGTTTGTGTGCGCCAGGTTTGGTAGCCTTCAACTAACACTATCTCCTCCGAGACCCTACGGTGCAAGTTGACCAAAATTGAGAGTATGATAGAAGAAGGCTTGCTCTTCCTTCCGTACGAGATAAAATTCAAATCAGGCCATGTTAACACCAAAAATTATTTACATGAAAAAGGTGCTTTTTTCTATGAAAATCTATATTTTTTACGATTTTTTCACTGCTGTATCGCCACTTTTCGGGGTATTTCAACCAGAAAAATGATCTCTTGAAGAGAATAACAAGCTGCATAATGCAAAATCTTTACTTTCCAAAACTTCCAATTCCAGCGGGTCGAAACAAACCCGAGCAATTCCGGGCGATACTGCTAGTTATATGATAGTGATTAACCAGTGAAATTTGGGGATTATTTTATCCCTAATGAGGACCTGATCTAGAATTGAATACGTGTGTGTGTGTGTGTGTGTGTGTATATCTATGTATATATGTATGTATGATTCTACATATATGTGTGTTTGTGTGAATGTGTGTATATGTATGTATTTATATTAATACAGGCACTCGCGTGTATGTGTGTGTGTGCGTATGTATTTATAGTAATATATGCACGCGCTCGTCTATTTGTGTATGTACTTTTATTGATACACGCGCGCGCATGTATGTATGAGTGTGTACGTGTGTATGTGTATGTATTTTTATTAATACATACACTTGCGCATGTATATGTGTATATGTTTATATTCATGTATTTATATTAATATATATGCGCTGCGTGTGTACGTGTGTGTGTGTGTTTGTGTGTTTGTATGTTTTCTTTGTCTTCCTCCACCGCTTAATAACCGTGTTGGTGTGTTTACACACAACACACACACACAAACACACACAGGTGCACCGCATTTAATCGAGCAACCCGTCCCTGGGACTTATTCTTTGTAAGCCCAGTACTTATTCTATCGGTCTCTTTTGCCGACCGCTAAGTTACGGGGACATAAACACACCAGCATCGGTTGTCAAGCAATGCTAGGGGGACAAACACACACACCGCATATATATATATATATATATATATATATATATATATATACTATATATACGACGGGCTTCTTTCAGTTTCCGTCTACCAAATCCACTCACAAGCCTTTGGTCGGCCGAGGCTATAGTAGAAGACACCTGCCCCAGGTGCCACGCAGTGGAACTGAACCCGGAACCATGTGGTTGGTAAACAAGCTACTTACCACACAGCAAGTCTTCAAAAAATAAAAAGAAAACAAAAAAAAAAGAAAGAAAGAAGATTTACAAAATAAGAAATAAAAAAATGAGTACTGGGGTGAATTCTTTCTGATAAAATTGTTCGTGGAGGTGCCCCAGCATGGCCGCAGCCTCATAACTAAAGTAAAGATTGAAGATCACTAACAGTTAAGTCAAGTCCTTGTACCATTGAATTACGCGGTTGTGCGTGTGAAGATCCGATGTTTTGTATGCACACGTGTCGGGCGTGTTCTGTCTCAAATAGACATTACAAACGATCGAATAACATAATGCAAAGATTTGATTGGTCAAGCAAAAAGCATTACACAGAATAAGCAATAGAGTTAATGTATAGTGAGAGGGACAGGGAGAGAACAAAGGAAGAGACTTAATCCGTTTGTCTGTCCTTGTTTGTCCTCTCTGTGTTTAGCCCCTTGTGGGTAGTAAAGAAATAGGCATTTAGTCAGGTGGTTGACTTGGCCTTTCATTCTTTCGGGGTCGATGAAATAAGTACCAGAGGAGCATTGGGGTCGATAACAAGAAAGAAAGAAGAGGTGGATACTGAAACAGTGGGGAAGATATGATATTGCTCCCCTACTCCTAAATTTCAGGCCTTTTGCTTTTAGTAGAAAGGATTATTTAAACTCTTTGATTTAGCTCCATGCAAAAACTTTCTCACTCAGGCTCAAATTACCGATTCGGAAACCCGAGTCTGAAAAAGCAGGATTTCTATTAAAATCTTGCGAAACTTGAAGTCTGATGAAGCCGAATCAAATTGGTTTAAATTAGACACACGCACACACACGCTCGCGCGCGCGCACACACACACACACACACACACACACACACACACACATATATATACATAATCTTCATGGTGGAGGCGATGAGGCGATGATCTGTCCAGCACTCATCTGCTCCAGTGGCAGCTCTGGTGAGCAACACATCTTGCTGGTCTCGGGATCTCACGATGATATAGTCGATGAGATGCCATTTTTTAGATCTTGGATGCTGCCATTAAACCTTATATCGATTCTTCTGGCAAAAAAGGGTGTTGGTTATCACCAGGTTATGTTCAGCACATTTGGTGAGTAGCAGAGTTCCATTGGCATTGACTTTTCCCACTCCTTCCTTTCCGATGGTTCCTGTCCAGAGTTCACGATCTCTCCCAACTCTGGCGTTGAAATCTCCCAGGAGAATGATCTTGTCGTCCTTTGGGACGGTAGAGAGAATGCTATCAAGCTGGCTGTAAAACTCCTCCTTGACTAAATCCTCCGCGTCAAGGGTGGGAGCATACGCGCTGATGATAGTTGCGTGCTGACTTTTGACAAGCTGGGTCGGAGGGTCATGAGTCGTGCGGACATTCCGATGGCTGCTCTGTCAGTTTGGATAGGATGGTGTTTCGTATTGCAAAACCCACACCATGGATCCGTTGATAGTCGGGATCGTAACCTTTCCAGAAAAAGGTGTATTGACCGCCTTCTTCTCTCAGCCGGCCTTCTCCGGCTCTCCGGGTTTCACTGAGAGCTACGATGTCAAAATTGAATCGATGGAGTTTCCGGGCGATGATTGCAGTTCGCCTTTCGGGTCTGTCTGAGTTGGTGTTATCTATGAGAGTCCTGACATTTCAGGTCCCGAATTTCAGCGTTGCGTATCTTGATCTTGATTATCGACCGCATGATGGAGATCCCTCTGGACGCGGTTTTCCAGACAGGATTGGGGTGAAGCAGACAATGTTTAGGGCGCCTTTTCTAGCCCCTTCCCAATTCAGGGTGAGCAGAGTGGATCCTAAACAGGGCTGCTCAGTCGTGGATACTGCTGCCGAACATTTTCCTTGCTTCTTCCGAAAGATAGAGCGACTGAATCATGTAACCACCGCATCCGTGCCGGTTCTGCCCTAGGAGCCACCAGCCTTCACGAGCCTGCTCCCGTCATCCATCGCCGATTTCTGCTACCTTGGGAGCCATCTGTCAGCAAAGGTAGACCTCAGCAATGAAATCCAACACCGTCTGAGGTGTGCAGGAACAGCTTTCGGCAAGCTTCGAAGAAGAGTTTTTGCTGATCAGGACATCCGAACCGAAACCAAACTCATGGTGTACAGGGCAGTCATTATTCCAACCCTCCTTTACGCATCCGAAACCTGGACCCCGTATAGTCACCACATGAAAACGCTCGAGAAATTTCACCAACGCTGTCTTCGGAAGATCCTTAACATCAGCTGGGAAGACAGAAGAACAAACGTCAGCGTGCTACAAGAAGCAAAAATGACCAGCATCGAAGCCTATGTCATCAAAGGCCAACTAAGATGGAGCGGCCACGTGGTTAAAATGACTGACGAACGACTTCCCAAACAGATCTTCTACTCCAAACTCAAAGACGGCGAGCGTACAAAAGGAGGCCAGAAGAAATGCTACAAGGACTCCCTGAAAACGAACCTCAAAAAGTGTGACATCGACTTCACTAACTGGGAGGAAACGGCAAAAAACAGACCACTCTGGAAAACCACCATCCATGAGGGAACGGCGACTTTCGAGTCGAAAAGGCCTGCAGAGCTGGAGGAGAAAAGACGACGACGGAAGGAGTGCCAACAACAACCACGTGCGACTCTCCCTCCTCCGCACTAGTTGTCCGCACTGCGATCGATCTTTTCAAGCAAGAATTGGTCTTATCGGTCACCTACGGACTCACCAGTAAATTTGCGCGAAGACGATCATCCTCGACCTTGAGGGATTGCCTTCATCATATACATAAATATTATAAATATGCGTAGCTGTGTGGTAAAAGTTTGATTCCAGTCACATGGTTTTGGGTTCAGTTCTACTGCGTGACACCTTGGACTTTATACCTTGGCAAGTGTCTTCTGCTATAACCGGGAGCCGACCAAAGCTTTGTGAGGGGATTTAGTGGACAGAAAGTGAGAAAAAGCCCATCACACACACACACACACACAACACACACACACACATATATACACCACATACACACACTCATCTATATATATATAGAGAGAGATGTGTGTCTTTGTGTCTGTTTGTCTCCTGACACACTGCTTGACATCCGGTGTTGGTCTGTTTACATCTCTTTAAGTTAGCGATTCGGCAAAAAAAAAATCGATAGAAAATGTCCAGCTCAATAAATAAATTAATAAAACAAAATATAAAAGTCCGGATGTCTATTCATTCGCTTAAAGATTCTTCATGGGCTCGTCCCAGCATGGGATCCTTTTACCATCTTTAGGAACTGTGCTATCAGTTTAATAACATGCAGCTGTTTTACTGAAGGAAGAGAGAAAGGTTTGGGGGTAATTAAAAACAAGATTAAACACTTTCGACAAGAATGAAATTATTCATGTCAAGGTAACAGTCATTCGATTTAAATTCACAAAAGCACTACATATTTCAGCTAACTTCAATGCAGAAGATTCTTAATACTTACGAACTAAGGATAGATTATTGATTTACACGAGTACAATGCTAGCCGTATAACTTGTTGACAAAAATCAATAATATATTCTATCTTGTTATATAACGTGTCGCTCAAGTCCTGGTTTAGTTTCACAACTTTTTTTAAGACAGCAACACAATACCGTTGTAGATTTTAAATGCATAAAACCCGGAATAGTTCATACATACATACATACATACATACATACATACATACATACATACATACATACATACATACATACATACATACATACATACATACATACGTATATATACTCTCTTTTATTCTTTTACTCTTTTACTTGTTTCAGTCATTTGATTGCGGCCATGCTGGAGCACCGCCGTTAGTCGACCAAATCGATTCCCGGGACTTATTCCTTGTAAGCCCAGTAATTATTCTATCGGTCTCTTTTTGCCGAACCGCTAAGTGACGGGGACGTAAACACACCAGCATTGGTTGTCAAGCAATGCTAAGGGGACAAACACAGACACACAAACATATACACACACACCTATATATATATATACATATATACGACAGGCTTCTTTCAGTTTCCGTCTACCAAATCCACTCACAAGGCATTGGTTGGCCCGGGGCTATAGCAGAAGACACTTGCCCAAGATGCCACGCAGTGGGACTGAACCCGGAAACATGTGGTTGGTAAGCAAGCTACTTACCACACAGCCACTCCTATACATATATTTAAATAATGAGGGAGATAAATTGAATATTAATTTAATTAATATCAATTTAAAACCAGTATCCTAGCATACAAAAATTTGAAAAAAACAGAGAAAATTCTAATACATGTGTATATTATATCTTCTTATATAACGTGTCGCTCAAGACCTGGTTTAGTTTCACAACTTTTTTAAGTCAGCAACACAATACCGTTGTAGATTTTAAATGCATAAAGCACGGAATAGTTCATACGTATATTATCTAAGGCAGGATACAACCAAAAGATTACCTTTATTGATAAGGAGAGCTTACATATTCCTAATAAAGGAGGTAACAGTAACCACGTAAACAACAATATAGATCACGCCCGAAATAAAAGTAGAAATAGATTTACGGTGACAACAAATCTAACGTACAAGCCTAATCATAAGAATAAAAATATAGACCAGGGCATAGGTAACTCGGATAAAACCAATTTAGATAAATTAAAAAAGCATACAAATAATAGTAATAAATATAATGGCTCTGGTGAGATTAGTAATAATTCAACTAACCCCAATTCTAATTTAAGGAAATTTAATAAGAAAGATATAATCTGGCTGAATATTCCTTTCAACTGTGCGATTTTATCGGATATACAAGGCAGATTCAAAGTAATTCTAGAAAAAAATTTCCCAGCCTCTCATAAATATCATAGAATAATTTCTAAAAAAGCGGTTAGGATTTCTTATTCAACCCTCCCAAATATGTCCACTATAATAGCTAAGACTAATAATAATAACATTAAGCTAGCCAGGAATAATAAGACTAATACCAACATGAATACCAATAACAATTGTAATAATATTATCAAAAATAAAAATAATAACCACAATAATAGTAACTATCAAAACAAAGGTAGCATCAATAACCAATTAGTAGCATCAACTAATAATAATATTAATATTAATAGGAGCAATAATGTTAATAATATGAGCAATGCTAATAGAGAAAATATCGGGAATGAAGACAACATTGATATCTATAACAACAATATACATTCGGATATAAATGCAGCAATAATAATAGCAATACCAATAATGCAAGTAATTATGATAGGGCTATAGAACTGAATGATAGTGTAAACGGATCGATAAATGATAACACTGCTATAGATAACAATATTAACTATAATAACGATAAATATACTCATATTAATCAGAATAGCAAAAATATGGGATATCTATCCTTAACAAATTCTACATCTGAAGATGATTCCTCCTAGGTGTAATTGTAGAATTAGTTCAAAATGCCCAGCACCTGGTCTGTGTGGGGTAAATAACGTAATCTATAAATGTACCATAACTACTGAGAATAGCAATTTTTTTATTTAGGTTGTACTATAAAATTTTAAAAAGAGTTAGCAACCATATCTCCTCTTTTAAGTTACGTCATAAAGCTGGTTCCACCACACTTCCAGGTAAGATCTGGGAACTCAAAAATAATAATATTAAATATAACCTTAATTGGGAAATAGTTAGAAGAGCGAAGCCTTATAGAAATAACAGGGTTGTTTGCCAACTCTGCTCCATGGAGACATATGAAATTCTAAGGCATAGAAAAAAAAAAGAATTTGTTAAATAACCGTATAGAATTGGGTCCCGTCTTGTATTCACGCAAAAATTAAGACTCTAAAATATTTTAAATAAAAATCGTATAGAATAATCGTATGGAGCTAGGTCTATCTTGCTTTTACTAAAAAGCAAAACTCTAATATATTTTTAAATAGATATCTGCAAGCTCTTACACTGTGGTTCTTTCTTTCTAACTGTACCTGGTTTAGAACACAAAGAAATAAATAGTATTTGTACGTTGCCAAAAATTTTAATTGACTATATAGTTAATTTAATTTAATCTAATTTTAATCTAATTTAATTAACCCAACTTAAATCAAATAAGTTGCTAATACTTCATAATTCTATTATAAGTTTAAATAAGTAATGCTACTCCCTTAATAATAATATAAGGAATTTTCACTATGATTTTCACTATTTTTTTGAATAAACACTACTCTCACACCTTTTATTATAGAAATTAATTGACCTCTAGGTATAGACCTAAAGTCTGTCTTACAATGTATAAACATTTGTATAAATAGTAACAATAATAAATAAATTAATTAAATGACCTCCTTTCTAGTATTGCACTTAAACCTCTTAATGTTTTTTCCTCTACTGATAGCCTTTGACCCCTTTGATACTTTCTCTTGTTCTCTTTATATTCTTATATCTGCTTTCTGCATTAATGTTCAAATAAATTAAGTTGCCGTCCGTGTTTCTTCAGTAAGGGCGCTAAGATTAATGCATATTTATGCAGCACGGAGATATCGCTCATATAAAATGTGTGTGTGTGTCTCTTCGGATCTCAGGCATCCTCCATCCGATTGCGCTCAAATTTGATATGTAGATACCGACGGTATCAAGGCGTGTATAAATCTTGAAAAAATTACAAACAAATTTGCCAAACTCAATTTAGTTACCTCCCTTTACAGTCTGAGGCGACGCATCATGCATGGATATACTCCTTGAAGAATTTACTCTACAGTCAAACTTATTGTTTTCATTTATTATGAATGGACGAACATTATCACTCAGACATCCACCTCTTCTTTCTTTCTCATCTTTCACTCTTCCTTTCTTACCTCCTTTTTTTCTTTCTTTCTTCATTCTTATTTTTCACACACACACACACACACACACACACACACACACACACATATATATATATATATTCTCTTATATAAAATCCGTTTTGTCTGTGTGTGTGCGTGTGGCTTCTAGGATCTCGGAAACCCTCCATTCGATTGCACTCAAGTTTGATATGTACATACCGACGGTATCAGGGCGTGTATAGAACTTGAAAAAATTACAAAAATCGATTCCAGGAGAGAATGCGATCGATAAAGCCGTGGGAAATCGATTTTTTTTTAGTGGGGAATAGAAAAATGTCTATCTTTATTTCTTCTTTTGCTGGTGTCTCAAATATCGGTTAAATCAGTGTTTCTCAAAGAGGAGGACTATGGGACGGTCGGACAAGTTGTTTTGAGAAAATTTGGTGTAAATGTTTGACAACTCAGCACCATCCATTGGACGGGGGGCGTTTTGCTCGTATATATATATATATATATTTATATATATACAACAATAATATTAAGGAATGGCTTTAATAGGCCATTCAACTCACTAAAACGAGCAGCCAAACTCAAACCGCTAAATAGTAGTAATTCAGAAATCAAAGGTAAAATTAAAAACATTTACCCTTATCATCTTTGGACTATGCATAGTTTCGACGTACTTTTTGGCAAACCAGCCCAATTAAATTAAATGCGGTATGGCTTGGAAATACAGGCGTTCTCTTCAAATTTAAGCTGGTTTATATACACATACATACATACATACATACATACATACATACATACATACATACATACATACATACATGGTGGCTGCCCCCTCGTTATCGAGTATGGCAATTGCTCGAAAATTAATCAATGTTGTTATCGTGCAATGCCTGTGCAAGACGATTTTTTTTAAGTGGGGAAAGGCTGTGCACTGAGTCAATCCCATTCACTAAGCAACAGCAGCCGTAATCTGAAAAGAAGAACAAGTCAACATCATCGGTAACCACTGAGCCGCAGGTTTTATGTCGGAGTTATCCCAGTTACCTGAATTACCTTCTCCTAGAAGGACGCCCTAACAAAGGCTAGGAGTCCTTCACTCCCAATGGTTTAACCGCGCGATCAGGTATTCAGCCCGATTATTTCAATGTCCCCGCACATGATCCCGCCTTAAGACATTTACTGGATGGCCGTTGACTCTCAAGAGTTCCTCCTCCCTTTGACAGGTTTTGTTTTTCATCCCGCAGGGTGTCCAATAAACACCCTCCTCATCAAGCAAGCTTGGTGGGGTTGCCGGTTTAGTCGCCGATGACCCGACCATGCAACAGGTTGTA
>NW_021835856.1:0-7500 GCF_006345805.1 Octopus sinensis | reverse complement strand
GACTGATAGTGGTGGTGGTCACCTTGGAAGAGACGTAAAGAGAGAGAAAAAAAAGAAAGAATGAAGCAATGAATTGGAGTTGCGGGAGAAAGGTATTCAGTCTGTGATAATTTCACACAAGTAGACTCTGTGTAATCGCTAACACACATACACTCTACAACAGCGGCAGACAAAATACCTATTTCTTTATTATCTATCTATCTATCTATCTATCTATCTATCTATCTATCTATCTATCTATCTATCTCAGTCTCTCTCTCTCTCTCTAACTACAACAGAATGTAATTGATCGGACCATATGAGAATCGTCGCTTGTAAGGGTCTGATCAATTATATTGACAAATGTTGCTGATGAATCATAGACAATTATGTAAGTATAATCTGCATTTTGTTAATGAAGAAACAATTGTACAACATTAATCCATTATTTAGTAGTAATTTAATTTCATAGCGTTGATTGTGGTGCTATTTCTATGTGGATTTATCGTCGGCGACTTTTACCGATCGGACCTATTTCTAGCACTAGAGTTAACATATTCAAAGTTGACTCTCTAATATTTACGGATAAATATGAATTTGTGTCCCCGGTTTTTTGTGCTAGGTCGCTTGGTGTTAAAATAAGGGTATTATTGAATTAATATCTATAATTTTATTCACCCTCATTATTTAATTTATATATATATATATATATATATATTATATACATATAATATATATATATATATAATATATATATATATATATATATATATATATGTATATATATATTTGTATATATATATATAGATATATATATATATATATATATAATATATACATATATATATTATATATACAAATATAAGAGAGGATCCACTATGTCGACGCTCTTGCGCTAAAAATAGATCCGCAATCGTCTCAATTATCAAGAATTGTTCTCAAGAAAAATTATAATCTACATTTTTGTTATTTTTCATTTGTCCTGCTCGCTTACGTTCATAGTTGTGCTAATTTTTCTTGGGAACAATTCTTAATGGGTGAGACCATTACGGATCTATTTTTAGCGCAAGAGCGTCCACATATATATTTGTGTATTATATTTCACTGAATCTCAGTTTTTGTGCGCTGGATCACTTGGTGTTGAATTGGTGTTATTAAATTAATATCCAATTTTTCACCCTTATTTTTGAAGTATATATATATATATATATATTATATATATATATGCAAAAAAGGGTGGAATATAATTAATTTAATAAAATTAATAAATTTCACCTAGTAGATTTATCGGTATGGAAAAGACCCTATTTGGTAAGGGTTATAATAATTATAATTAAGGGTTAATTGCAACAAGTTGCTCAAAACCATATTCCGAAGATATTAGAAATAGCAGCTAAATTGATCACTATTTCTCCTACTAATAAAAAGTCTCCACAAACAAACAGAATTTGTAACCTGTAATATGGCAAAAAAGGCTGGGATTTCGTTATTTTCTTCCTTTTTTGCCATATACAGGTTACAAATTCTGTTTGTTTGTGGAGACTTTTTATTAGTAGGAAAAATAGTGGTCGATTTAGCTGCTATTTCTAATATTTTCGGTATGTGGTTTTGAGCAACTTGTTGCAATTAACACTTAATTATAATTATATATATATATATATATATATATATATATATATATAAACATAATACATAGGATAATAATAAATTATTACTACCACTGGCCTAGCACAAAAAACGAATTAGTCATTAGACTATATTATTCATATAGAAATACAATAAGAGGCTTCCAAATAGGAAAGCGTTGTGCTAGAAAGAGCAGTAGAAATTTCAAAAACCACAAAAAAAGGATAAATTCTCGAAAGGAATGAAAATTTATCCCTTTTTTTTTGTGTGGCTTTTGAGATTTCTACTGCTCTTTCTAGCACAACGCTTTCCTATTTGGAAGCCTCTTATTGTATTTCTATATGAATAATATAGTCGAATGACTAATTCGTTTTTTGTCCTAGGCCAGTGGTAGTAATAATTTATTATTATCCTGTGTGTAGAGGTGGGGAGGGATATAAGATAGAACAAGAGGGTGATGAATGAGGAAATGTGAGAGAGAGCATGTGTGTGGTGTGTGTGTGTATGTGTGTGTGTATGTGTGTATGTGTGTATGTGTATATGTGTGTATGTATATATGTATGCATGTATGTATGTATGTATGTATGTATGTATGTATGTATGTATGTATGTATGTATGTATGTGTGTGTGTGCGTGTGTGTGTATGTATGTATGTATGCATGCATGCATGCATGTATGTATGTATGTATGTATGTATGTATGTATGTATGCATGCATGTATGTATGTATGTATGTATGTATGTATGTATGCATGCATGCATGCATGCATGTATGTATGTATGTTTGTATGTATGTATGCATGCATGCATGCATGTATGTATGTATGTATGTATGTATGTATGCATGCATGTATGTATGTATGTATGTATGTATGTATGTATGCATGCATGCATGCATGCATGCATGTATGTATGTATGTATGTATGTATGTATGTATGTATGTGTGTGCGTGTGTGTGTATGAACTTAAATATTAAGGATAGGATATTTCCCCATATAAGGAAAGTAAGCAATATTAATGAATAAATAAAATAAGAAACGTTTGTACGGAAATGGGTTGACTGAGAGTGGTGGTGGTCACCTTGGAGGAGACGTAAAGAGAGAGAAAAAAAAGAAAGAATGGAGCAATGAATTGGAGTTGCGGGAGAAAGGTATTTAGTCTGTGATAATTTCACATAAGTAGACTGTGTGTAATCGCTAACACACATACACACTACAACAGCGGCAGACAAAATACCTATTTCTTTATTACCTACAAGGGGCTAAACACAGAGGGGACAAACAAGGACAGACAAACGGATTAAATTGATTATGACGACATCAGTGCCTAACTGGTACTATTTTAATCGACCCCGAAAGGATGAAAGGCAAAGTCGACCTCAGCGGAATTTGAACTTAGAACATAACAGCATACATATAACTGGACTATATTTTATATTATATTCAGTAAATGGAAATGAAAATTTTACTCGTAAAATATTGTAAAAAGCTTGGTTGTATACCTGTGTAATCGCTAACACACATACACACTACAACATACGCTTACATACACACATATACCTTTTTAACAAACATACACACACTACAACATACCACGTATATACACACATACACCATATACCATGACAGTACAACATACATACTTACACATACAGACATTTAAACAAAGACACACCCAGACGACAAGGTAGCACCCACACGTTTACAATCTTCGTCCAGGTTTTCCTAATTGCGTAGCGACTGTTGTAGAAGCCACACATTTTTCTGCTCTTTGAATATACTGAACTTTCAAGAGACCGATAACCTTCAAGAGACCGAAAACCTCCAAGAGACCGAAAACCTTCAGGTTGAAATCGAAACACTTTGAATTAGGTGAATATTATTTGATAATTACTTTAATTAACTATGTACTATCACTTTTACATCAATAAAAACTCATTAGAGCGATTTCAAACCTAAATATATATTTATAACAAACCTGTTTTATTTTCAGGTTCTAATGTTAGGGAATTTATTTCCGAGTCCACAAGAGAGAGGAATTCAATTTAGTGGTACTATAACGAATTCCCACTAATGTATATGAATCATTGCAGGTATTAAGCTGATAATATTTAATATTATATACTTCTATCATTGATATCGTCGTTCAATGTGATTGAGTTGCTTGAAGGTGGTTCTGTCTCTTAAACTAATCTCTCCCTCTCTCTCTCTCTATCTATCTATATTATATATATATAATATATATAATAGATATATATATATATATATATATAGAATATATATATATATAATATATATATATATATATTTACAAATAATATATATATATCACAAATAAGAAAATGGAATATGTATGCTATTGAGGTTCTCATTTTGTTAAATGAATAAATAGTCCAAAATTATAATATCGAAAGTTGATGAACAAACTAAATTTGTTTCTCCATTTTCTTACTTGTATTATAAATTTACGGTAAATATATGTCTTTACCTTCATCCGTTTAATACAATAAATGAGTTAATTGCATTGCAATTAAAAGCAGTTATGTATTAAGAATCTGGGTACTTTACCAACAGTATATTGTATAAATGCTATCCCATAGTGGGTTACACCCATAACCCCTATTTTACTTTGTACTAATATATATATATATATATATATATATATATATATATATCTATATTATATATATATAGCAAAAACTGTCTGATGACGGCAACGAGAAACTCAGAGTAACAGATTTTGTTGAATTTTCTGCTGCTTAAAAAAAGTATATATATATGAAAAAAACAAGTAAAGATAGAAAATGCTAAAATAATTTTATAAAGAACATTTCAGTACTGGTTTCGGTCATTTTGAGACCTTTTCAACTGTAACGATTAAATATTTAATTTAGAAAAATTAAAAGAAATGTTTTTTAAAGAAATATTTGTATAGTGTTCAAATAAAAGTGGCATTTTCCTTGTTTCTGCCTTTCTCTGTCACTCTTGTTTGCACTTGTGTGTTCGAGGTCGCTGTGGAGGTCGTTGTATATATATATATACATATACATATATATATATATATAATATATATATATATATAATATATATATATATATTATATATATATATATATATATATATATATATATATATATATATATATATATATAAAATATATATATATAATATATATATCTATATATAATATATATATATATATATATATATATATATATATCTATATATATATTATATATATATATATATATATATACATACATGTTGAACCTTCATACATTGATCTACTAATTTAATCCACAAGGCGTTGGTCAACTAGGTAACATGCAGTAGGACTGAATCCGAAACCACTTAGTTTTAAAGCGTGCTTCGTAACCTCGCAACTATGCCTGTGCTTACATCAACAGGTTTTTGCCATTATACCCTTCTCTATCACTGAATTTTCGGTTTAATCAACCATTCCCAATTTACCCTTTATCGAATTCTTAATCGTATACTTGCGTGTGTTTTAATACATGCCAGTCAACCAATCACACATTCGATATTTTTTTTAGTTATTGATTGTCGATGCATCCCTATAAATAAAGCACATGAATAGTTTAACATTCGCTGATTTTCATAAGTGTGCATGCATGCATGTATGTTTCTATGTGTTCGTATATAGCTGTGCATGCAGAAAAGAAACTAAATCTTAATAGACTGAGAAGATATATATTCATATAAACATTTTATCGAGTTGTTTTATTTTTCTTATTGCATGTATTTAGATAATCTAGAGAGTTGTCACGAATATTCTTTGCATATATTTTCCAGCGATTAATGGATTTTTTTCTAATGCTTTAAATGCACTTTAAGGCCACATTCTACTATAAAACAGAAACGTTCAGAGGCAAAGTCCAAGAACGTGATTACCATTCTGTAACCTCCAGCGACGATACAGCTTGAACTAAATTATATCGAATTTTTTTTTATTTTGGTAAGCATTGAGCTCTCTACCTCTTCTCTCACTCTCTCTCTCTCACCCTCTCTCTCTCTGTCTCTACTCGCTCATTCGTTCAATCTTATTCTCTCCACACGCAGAGAAGCATAATTACGTGTTGGCGTGAGTTGTGCGCTTGCGTATGATTGTGTATGTGTGTAGGTGTATATTTGTGGAGGCGCAATGGCCCAGTGGTTAGGGTAGCAGACTCGCGGTCATAGGATCGCGGTTTCGATTCCCAGACCGGGCGTTGTGAGTGTTTATTGAGCGAAAACACCTAAAAGCTCCACGAGGCTCGGGCAGGGGATGGTGGTGATCCCTGCTGTACTCTTTCACCACAACTTTCTCTCACTCCTACTTCCTCTTTCTGTAATACCTGTATCTCAAAGGGCCGGCCTTGTCACTCTCTGTGTCACGCTGAATATCCCCGAGAACTGCGTTAAGGGTACACGTGTCTGTGGAGTGCTCAGCCACTTACACGTTAATTTCACGAGCAGGCTGTTCCGTTGATTCGGTTCAACCGGAACCCTCGTCGTCGTAACCGACGGAGTGCTTCCATCCAGGTGTATATTTATTTTATATTATTTAGGTGTGTGTGTGGTTTTTTTGTTGCATGTATATGCTTATCGTTTTTAATCCGTCGTCGTTTCGTCGTTTACTATAAAATAAATTTACTTAGTGTAAAATAAAATAAAAAATCCTAGAGACAACGAAAATTTGACAGATACAATAAGCTGAAAGTACAGATGCCTCGTGAAAGTAAGTATGTCTCTGTAAAAATACTATTATGCGACTCTAAACAACGTCAGTGTTTTTTCTCATTGCACACACACACACACACACACTACACACACACACACAAACACACACAAACCACACACATTCACCCAAATACATATATACCTATAAATGTATATATGGGTATATATATATATATATATATATATATATATATAATACCTTATTATTATTATTATTATTATTAACTTCTTATAATCATCAATAATAATGACCTTTTTGACTAGTATTACTCTGAATGTATATATTTGTCACTACCTGTCATAAATAACCTTTTTATATCTACAATATGCATTTTCGTTGATTTTTCATATTTTACCTATACATATATATAATATATATATATATATATATACATACATACATCCATACATATATATATATAAAAATATATATATATATATATATGTATATATATATATATGTATATATATATATATATCACATACTTACACACAAACTCGCCTGCACGTGCACACACATGCATGACAAACACCCATACACTCACACTCACATACGCACACACCAACATAAACACGCACACGCACACGCACACCTACACTCCCACACACATACATACGCACCTACATACACACACGCACGCATACACACGCACACACACGCATACACACATACATTACACACGTACACACACACCTACATACACATGCATACACACACACACACAAACATGCACGGACACACCCAGACATACATACATACACCTATATACACACGCCACACACCTACATACACCACACATACACGGACACAACCATACATACTTACATACATACACTATACACACACGCCTACACACCTACATACACACACATGCATACACACACACACATGTACGCACATACACACACATATACGCACATACATATATACCCACACACATGCACACACACCCACATGCGCACATGCATGCATGCATGCACACGCGCACACCTACACGCGCACACCTACACGCATACACACACACACACGCACGTACACATACATACATACACACACACATACATACACCCATACACATACATGCATCCTACACACACATACATACACACTCACACATACATACACACACACACACTCACTCACACACCTGTATG
>NW_021835855.1:25000-37882 GCF_006345805.1 Octopus sinensis | reverse complement strand
CCTCTCTTCTTTCTTCTTCCTTCCTCCCTCTTCTTCTTTTTCCTCTCCTCCCCTCCATCCTCCCCTTTCTTCTTCTTTTCCTCCTCCTCCTCCTCATCCCCCTCTTCTTCTTCTTTTTCCTCCTCCTCCTCCTCATCTTCGTCGTTATTATCATCATCATCGTCTTCATCGTTATTGCCGATATCATTTATAAAAAACTGAAATAAAACATAGAAGCAGATCAATAATCAAAGGCGTTCTGTCCATGACCAGCTCGTATTATTTCCCGAGGCAATGTACATAGGATTACTTATTAGAGTGAACCTCGAATCTCCAACTAAACAAAAAACACAACAACAACAATAAACAAGCAAGAAACAAACAAACAAACAATAAGATGTCTTTTGAGGGAGATTTGGTTGCTAGGTATCTCAAATCCGGCGATATGGCTTCCACGTTGTTACGGATAATAGATTCTGGCTGGTCATTTCTATGGTATTGATAATCTGGCGTTGGACACAACAGCAACAACCACAGCAGCACGCAAAGAATGGGATAGATATTAGATGGTCACGATAATATATGTGTGTGTGGAGAGAGAGAGAGAGAGAGAGAGAGAGAGAGAGAGGAAGGAGAAAAGGGAGAAGAGGAGAAGAAAAGAGATAAACGGCTATAAAGGTAGATCTATATATCTATACGCGCGCGCGCGCGCGCACACACATACACACACACATACATACGCATACATACACAAGTAAGCAGATAGGTGCAAAAGGATGAAAAAAATACTCGAATACCAAAGGGAGAGTAAAATAACAGAGATCCCAATTGTCTGATGAATGATTACGTAGAACTCTGAGTAACAGTTCGTGAAGTTTTTTCGGCTTTTGATAATAATAATAATAATAATAATAATAATAATTAAAAAAATTTTTTTTTTATAATTTTTTTTTAGACATTCATTAGTACAACACCAAAGACTCCCCCCACCAAATATATGGCACACTAGGCATAACAACAACATGAACTTCCAACCTGTTGTCTCTTGAGGTCTCTGGGTGAGACTTGGAGCCAACTTGTACAAATATAAAGCAAAAATCAAACATAGAATAATAATAATAATAATAATAATAATAATAATAATAATAATAATAATAATAATAATAATAATTGCCCTGATGCAGTACCTTTGCCCTGATGCAGTACCATTGCCCTGATGCAGTACCATTGCCCTGATGCAGTACCATTGCCCTGATGCAGTATAGTTGCCCTGATGCAGTACCAGGCAGTGGCTCTCATGGCTTCTGATCTTAACTGATTGGAAGTGTTATCATGTACATTGTTTTGTCTTGGTATAAAAGATGGGCTACAGCAAATATTCTGCTCAATACCACAGATTTGCTTGTCAGTTGTTTGACCGTAACCAGTTGAGCATGTCCCTTAGTGGCTGACGATATGTGCATCTCTGATCATGAGCAGAAGTAGTGGGGGAGCATTATAGCCATGTGTTGAAAAGAATTCTTTGAGGTTTGGATAATTCACCTTCGGAAACATGGGTGTTTCGTTCAACATCCTTAAACAACCCTTATTCAGGGACCTTTTGAGCGGGATGGGCTACTCGACCAGAAGAAAATTCTAACTGGGTCCCACCTGCAAGGTCATGCGCTGTTTATCTTGATATGAGATCACCATAACGCACACATATGGTTGTGATGCATGTGCCTAGTGTACCCTTATCAGACGGGTAGTCATGATGGGTGTACTGGGCTTCCTATATTTTACCCCAATGTCACTTTGATGGCATGCACTGCTCTCTCACTCAATAATAATAATAACAATAATAATAATAATAATAATAATAATAATAATAATAATAATAATAATAATAACAACAATAATAATATAATAATAATAATAATAATAATAATAATAATAATAATAATAACAACAATAATAATAATAATAATAATATACGAGGGGTACCTAAAAGAAGCCGGAATTTTGAAATATTATTTTATTCTCTTAGTTTTACATGTTTACACTTTTATCGCCTTCAAAGTAGTTTCCATTTGAAACAATGCTTTTTGTCTGGGCGCTGGAACTCTTGCGAAGTGATGCCTTCCGTGCGCAAGCGAGGCACAAATTTTGCAGCAATTCTTTTCATTCGCAATTCCCCGTTCAAAATTCGTTGGCAGGAGCTCCTGGACACACAATCCATATCAAAAAATTTGTCAATTGTTCAGCGACGTTCCTCCAGGATCACTCTTTTACATGTTTCAGTCATTTGACTGTGGCCATACTGGAGCACTGCCTTCAGTCGAGCAACTCGACCCCGGGAATTATTCTTTGTAAGCCCAGTACTTATTCTATCGGTCACTTTTGTCGAACCGCTAAGTAACGGGGACATAAACACACCAGCATCGGTTGTCAAGCAATGCTAGGGGGACAAACACAGACATACAAACATACACGCACACATATATATATATACATATATACAACGGGCTTCTTTCAGTTTCCGTCTACCAAATCCACTCACAAGGCTTTGATCGGCCCGAGGCTACAATAGAAGACATTTGCCCAAGGTGCCACGCAGTGGGACTGAACCCGGAACCATGTGGTTGGTAAGCAAGCTATTTACTACACAGCCACTCCTGCACCTCTAGTTCATGAATTTTCATGTTTTTGATCGTTCGGGAGATCGATAGTCGCTCTGAACGATGTTGGCCTTCAGGTTAATAAGTGACCATTCCTAAAGCGTGAAAATCACTCGTAAACTTGTGTTTTGCTCATGGCAGCGTCCTTGTAAACTGTTTGAAGCATGACAACTGTTTCGGCTTCTGTTTTTTCCAGCAAAAAAACAAAATTTCACGGAAGCACGCTGTTCCTTCGTTTCAGCCATCGCAAAAGTCGACGAACAGGGAAGAAGCACTGCAAAATAAAGACGCACAACGTGGCAGTACGACTTCACCTAACGATGCCGGTCAACACACTGATGCCTGAGGGTTGCATCAAGTGGGATCTTAGCAGCGTAAGTCTGAACTACAACAAGTTTATCCCACAGAGAATGTTTCCGGTTATTTTCAGGTACTCCCTCGTATTATATATATATATATATATATTAGATATATATATATATATATATATATATATATATATATATATATATATATATATATATAATAAAATAACAAATGCGCCATTTTAAAGCCTAGCTAAGCTCATGGGCCCGGTTTCCCGGCTTCAATGGCGTATGTGTTCCCCAGCTGGACGGGACGCCAGTCCATCGCAGCGTTACTCATTTTTGCCAGCTGAGTGGACTGGAGCAACGTGAAAATGAAGGGATTTACTCAAGAACACAACGCGTCGCACGTTCCAGGAATCGAAACCTCAATCTTACGATCATGATGCTGACACCCTAACCACTAAGCCACGCCGCGCCTCCACACACACACACACACACACACATACACACACACACACACACACCAACTCATATATATGATGTATGTATGTATGTATGTATGTATGTATATATGTATGTATACACACGCATACATTTATATATGCATCTGTGTGTCTGTATGTATATCGTAAAAACATAAATACCGTCTTTGGTGTGTCTGACTTCTTAGCAGAAAACTCGATAAACAGGAAACGAATTAATGTTTACAGCAATAATAAAATGAACTTTAACGATGGCTAAAACAAAAGAACAATGGAAAATAAAATCCTGTCACACATCTTAAAGGAAATGTATCTACATATACTAAACATATTTGATTTGGACACAAGTTCGTGCTTCTAGAAGTCGAATCAATAAAATTACTTGTGCCCTCCTCAATGGATAACGAAGAATAAGATTTAATAGAAAATTTCAGCTTATTTACAAACAGGAGGTAGAAATTAAGATTCTTTGTAGGGAAAACGAATTTTCTTTATATTAGTAAGATAATTATTCCTAATTCAACAATAATCCGCATTTATATTTATTGATTTAAAATTAGTTTTTAATGTTAGCTTCGGTTAACAACGCTCATTTCTCTTTTCACAGTTAAAGAGATCGTAAAAGACTCCTCGATATTTTCGATGTTAGAATCTCACTTCACTGACTTTGTATACGACCAGTAATTTTCTCTCGATACTTCCTCTTTGCTACCCGCTGATGACGGTATCAATATGATCTTGGTTCCGGAGAAGAAATATTTAGCGTAGTATTTTTCTTTGATATTTATGCAGTGCTGGATTAAGGAATGGTCTTTGGGAGCTGCAGCCCAGGGTCCCCCACCTGCTTGTGGGTCTTCAGAGATTAAATGAAAGTGATTTTTTTTTGTGAATGTAAAATCAGTATATAAGTTTTCTACATTATTTAAAAAAAAAAGCTTCTGTTAATATACTGTGTATATATATTTCTTTACTACCCACAAGGGGCTAAACATAGAGGGGACAAACAAAGACAGACAAACGGATTAAGTCGATCATATCGACCCAGTGCGTAACTGGTACTTATTTAATCGACCCCGAAAGGATGAAAGGCAAAGTAGACCTCGGCGGAATTTGAACTCAGAACGTATATATTTGTAGTAAACAAAATTGGCAAGAACAAACACTGCAAGGTATCGGCTACGTATCATATGGCAAAATGTGATGTGGTATTGAGTTTATAGAATGAGTTACAGCTTTGCTGTGTCTTTGTAAATCGTTCGGCCATTTCTGCATCTCAAAACACGAATGTTACGTTGTCAGTTCCAGAAACCGTGGACTAAGACAAGAAAAAACAACATCCATTCGACGGGTTTCAGTGATGGAGGTGCAACGCAGCAACAAAACCCTAATTCGGTCTTTGACGTACCAGGCCTGGCAAATGCTACTTAGTTCCAGGTAGATGTATGCGGCGTTCCTGCAACACTTTATTAGACTGTTAGGAACGAGTCGTGGATCAGAGAAGGGTAGTGAACTTTAGTGACTACTTTGAAGACCACCTGTGGTTCTTATCAGAAGGCGCAAATTACTGCAAGAGGCTATTGAATTGCAACTGAGAAACGATAGGCGGCGAGCTGTTGCGCGAAGGACAAATCTCTCGGTTTGGATGGTCAATTCTATGAACGTCATGGTTATATGTCAAACTTGTTTGGTGACGTTTTGGCAAACGTCTACTACGATTGACAGCAGCTCAGAAGAATCTCAGTTCTTTGAGCTCAGGTATGTCAACATTGCTAAGAAACTTTGCCAAAAAAAGTGGGTGTTATAAACAATTTTCGTCCTTTGATGTTTTTAAATACAGAGGTAAAGATTTTGGCCCAGATTTTGGGAAAGTGACTGGCGCTTGACGTTAATAAGTTAATTAGGGAAGTACATACATATGCGATCCTAATAATCCTTCCATGACAATCTTCATCTCAAGCAATACATCATAGAGAGGATGTGAAACAAACCTCGCTTTGGTGGGACTCTAATCAATTTGGACCATTCAAAAGTTTTCGATGCGTTTGACCATTGCTACCTAGCAGAGATTCTATAACTCTTGAGGTCTCCCTTTCGAGTTGTGGTGCAGGAGAGCTATGTCAGCGTATACCAATGATGTCACTGCGTATGTGGCTGTAGTCAGCTTCATTCTAAAGAAGCACGAGGCAATGGCAGGAGCAAAGATAAATCCTGACAAGCCGATTGTCTTGAAGATACCTGGAGAGGCAAATCTATGCCGCCGTAAGTTGTTGGATAGATGGACCGGTTAAACTACTTGGAGTCTGGTTCGGTTGCGACGTCCAAGTGGATATGAGTTGGGATGCAGTTATGAGCGAGCATGGTGGCCACCTCCACCCAGAAATGGGCTGAGAGAAAGCTAATAATCGATTCGAGTTGGTGAATGCCTAAATCGTCTCCATCATAATTTGCCATCTGTATTAAGATTACGTAGAGATGACCAGTTAGCTTTATTTAGAGAAATGAAAGAAGACAGCAGATTTAACATCTTCAGACGTAGAATAACTATCGCGACCAACCAAACATTAATGTATAATTTTTGGACGATACCGTATATACATACATATATATATATATATATATATATATATATATATATATATATATATATAAATATACCTTCTAGTATGTATATAACCTTCTAGTATTAATGTATAATTCTTAGACGATACCCTATACCTAGCCACAAACCTTCAAAAACTATTAAAAAAGTTGAAGACGGGAAGGATGGCTTCCCTTCGCAAATACTGATAGGGCACAGAAAGTGTGTCTATAGCCAGCTGGAGGAGGTGTCTTCCTGGGGCTACAAACTACAGTAGCATCCACCCTTAGGGGTTAGCCATATTCAAATGGCAAATATACGTCACGATGTGTTGCTGCTACTGTTTATAACTCGCTCTGAGATTTATCATTATTAAAAAAGAACCTATTGAGAAACTAGCTTACATGTGAAAAAGACCTTGCCAACAAGCAAACAGGGTCAAAAGTCGCAAATTATGTGATTTATACCCTTAGAATGCGCATGTGTACCCAACGCGATTGTAAGTGTGAAGAGTGCATACAGGGCAGTGTAAATAATACTTTGTTAACCCCGTGAAACAATTGGCATTAATTATCTATCCTTGATAATTCACTCTTTTAAAATTATCAAAGACACAAAATTGTCTTAGAATCAATTCCGGAAGACACGGAATACATAATGGTCTGAAATATTTATATCACAAACAACATAAAGTAACAGCATTAAATGCATATATATATTATATATATATATATATATATGCATATATATATATATATATATATATATATATATATGTGTGTGTGTAGTATATATATGATTATAGGTATATATATATATTATATATATATATTCTATATATATATATATATTTATAATCATATATATACATACATACACAATACACACACACACAACACACACACATGTATATATATTCTGCTTTAGTAGAATAACGTTCAAGTAAATTGGCTATGGAACATACAAACTTGATATTATCGTAAAACAAGAATAACAACGATAAATTATTACCAACAATAAACACAGAAAAGTAACATCTATCAAATCCTTATAACATTTGATACAATAAAGAACTTTTAGCACGCTAAATGTACATTAGCCACAATCGTTCTCTTAAATTAACGTTCCCATTGATTTACTCAATCAATTAATTAATGTCATAAAAATGATAGATATAGAATGACTCCTACCTGTCATTGTTTAATCGCTTCGCGAAGTAATCGTTAAAATTAAGCATTCTCAGAATAAAACAATATACAAGATATTTTATCGACATACCACTGTTATACATATCTCTATGCTTTCTCCCTATCCTATCTCGAAATTAATTATTTAAAACAACGTAAAATGGAATAATAAATAAACTAAATTAATAGATATCATCAATATTAGGTAATCTTATATCTTATTATATAATAGCAAGACCATGAATGAATATTACAAAATTTTTAGCTCATTACGGGAAATGTCTCAATAGCAATTAATATCTAAAAGTTCAGAATTAAAAATATTAAAAACTAATTATGTACACCTCCCTACTTCTACCAATCTTTTCTGCCTCAAGTATCTCACAATTCAAACTCATTAGTTTTTACGCTCCTAATTCCCCAAAATGGTTTAAACTTACATAAAAAATGTATTTTCTTAAATTTTACAATCATTTAAATTCGCCATTACATAAAAATTTTATAAGAATTTAAATTTGCCATTACTCCCATATAATGAAGCACTTTCCAGGGAATGGTTGTAAAACATTTTCTGTTTCTCAACGTAGGAGTGGCAGTGTGGTAAGTAGCTTGCTTACGAACCACATGGTTCCGGGTTCAGCCCCACTGCGTGGCACCTTAGGCAAGTGTCTTCTACTATAGCCTCGGGCCGACCAAAGCCTTGTGAGCGGATTTGGTAGACAGAAACTGAAAGAACCCCGTCGTATATATGTATATATATATATGTATGTGTGTATATATGTTTGTGTGTCTGTGCCCCCCTCCCCACATCGCTTGACAACCGATGCTGGTGTGTTTACGTTCCCATAACCTAGCGGTTTGGCAAAAGAGTCCGATAGAATAAGTACTAGACTTACATAGAATAAGTCCTGGGGTCGAATTGCTCGACTAAAGGATGTGCTCCAGCATGGCTACAGTCACATGACTGAAACAAGTAAAAGAGTAAATTAATAGGCACCTTTGTTTCTTCAAACAGCTGTTACACACAGCGCCCACTCTAATCTTTTCAAGCTTTTCCAGAAGTGGCCATCTCTTCTTTTTTCAGATTCAGTATATTTAGGATTACGTTTATGAATGTAACTTTCTTTTACGAAACGACTGAGGGACTGCTAGTTGTCCTTTTTAGTAAATTGAACGAATACGAATAGACGTTTTCTTTGATGTTAAGTTGGAATCGGAGAAATACAAAAGACTCATTTCTGCATATGGAGTTCCTGAATTTTCTGTTTTGTCTTCGGATATGTAAGAATAAGTCTGTATTAATGAAGTAACAAAGAGGAAATAGTAACAAATTAACGATTCTGCCAGCTTGCCGTAAGCTAAGTACTTGTTCTATTGGTGTCTTTTCGGCCGAACCGCTAAGCTGAGGTCGACTTTGCCTTTCATTCTTTCGGTGTACCAGTTACGTACTGGGGTCGATCTAATCGACTTAATCCCTTTGTCTGTCCTTGTTTGTTCCCTCTATGTTTAGCCCCTTGTGGGCAATAAAGAAATAAGAATAAGTCCTCGGGTCGATTTGTTCGACTAAAAAGCCGGTGCTACAGCATGGCCGCAGTCAAATGACTGAAACAAGTAAAACAATAAAAGAATAATAGAATATGGAGCCCTTTGATTCCCATTTTTAGTCGGATGAACCCTCAAAGCTATTTTCGATGTTTATAAAAATCCCCTCACGTTTTTATAATTAGATATCATTCGAAATTGTTTTTTTTTTACTCTTTTACTTGTTTCAGTCATTTGTCTGCGGCCATACTAGAGCATCGTCTTTAGTTGAGCAACTCGACCCCAGGACTTATTATTTGTAAGCCTGGTACGTATTCTATCGGTCTCTTTTTCCAAATCGCTAATTTACAGAGTCGTAAACACGCCAGCATCGGCTGTCAAGCGATGTTGGTGGGGACAAACACAAACACACACGCACACACACACACATACATACATGCATACATACATACATATATATGTATGTATTTCCGTCTACCAAATCCACTCACAAGGCTTTGGTCGTCCCGTCGCTACAGCAGAAAACTCTTGCCCAAGGTGCCACGCAGTGGGACTGAACCCGGAACCATGTGGTTGAGAAGCAAGCCATTTACTGTCAAAAATATTTTGTTTATTGTCATGTATCTTTTAATCTTGTAATTGTTTCAGCCATTAGACTGCGGCCATGCTGGGGCACCGCCTTGAAAAATTTATAGGCGAATCTATCGACCCCAGTACTTTTTCGTTTTGTTTTAAAGCCTTGTACTTATCCTATCGAAGCTTTTTGCCGAACCGCTAAGTTACGGGGACATAAATACGCCGACACCAGTTGTCAAATGGTGGAGTGGGGGGTGGGGATGGACAAAGAAACAGACAAACGCACGGCGGGCTTCTTTCAGTTTCTGTTTACCAAATCCATTCATAAGGCTTTAGTCGGCCCACGGCCATAGTAGAAGACACCTGTCCAAGATGCCATACAGTAGAACTGAACCCTGAATCATGTGGTTGGGGAACAAACTTCTTACCATACAACCACGTCTGCGATTATTGTAAAAGTGAAACTAATTTATTGTGCATAAGCTTTAGCAACAAAATCATATAAGGACCCGTAAAGGTCATATGAAACCCCGGTTAAGAAACCCTGTATTAGATGGACAAGTGGTTGCTATTTCTAATCGGAGCACGTTAATTAACCACGTGGAGGCAGGCAGGCAGGCAGGCGCCCATTGTATTGTCATCCAACCGAACGGAAGACAGCGATCCGTTTTGCCATCATCGTACCAGTATATTTGATAATATTTAAATATCAGCTTCTTTTATTTCACACCAAGAAAATTACAGCAATAACAAAAATGGAAACGGCAGCAGCAGCAGAAGCAGTAGCAGCAGCAGCAGCAGGAGAAGCTTCTGAAAGGGAGATAAAGGGAAATGTAAAATATATAGTTGCTATGGAAACAATTTCAGTTGGTGTGTAACATCTGAAGCAAGATGAAGAGCTACATGTGATGTCAGTCGTGCTTATATCCCTCATCATCCATCAAGTTAGACAGGAGAATGTATGTATGTATGTAGTATGTATGTATGTATGTATGTATGTATGTATGTATGTATGTATGTATGTATATGCGTATATATGCACATATATTATTTATATTATGAATATATATATGTATGTATGTATGTATGTATGTATGTATGTATGTATGTATGTATGTATGTGTATGTATAATATAAACGTACATATGTGTGTATAAATATATATGCGTGCATATGTATATGTGTGTAAATATATATGTGTGTGTATGTATACGGATATATATATATATATATATATATATATATATATATATATATGCACACACACATATATGCATACATATATTTGCTTATATACATACACGCACAGATACAGACACACATATATATATATATATACATTTATATATATATATATATGTATATACACACACCCACACATACACACACATATATATATATACGTGGTTACACGCATACACATTATCTATGTCGGTAAAAGTGTACGTACATACATGTGTGTGTGTGCGTCCGCGTGTGTCTGTGTGTCTGTTCTATTCTTTGTAGGTTGAGTTTGTTTATCGTGGTGGTATTGTAACGATTTCAAAGAGGATTCCAGGTTGTTTTAGAACCGAAACAGAACTTTTTAAAACAACTCAAATCTTAACACAATAACACACACGCACTCACACGCTCTCACGCGCACATATGCATTCATACACACATATGTATTTACACATACACACACACACATATTAATATACGCCAACATACATATGTGTGTGTATATGTATTGTAATCATCCAAAAGCGGATATAACATCCCTTTAGCAACTGAGGAAAGTCTCTCAAATTGTCCATGCTGATAGAATAACTCTTCTTCTCTGCTCCAAACGTACACTCAGCATCCGTAGCTCCTCAGTATGGTCGTCATTGCAAAAATTAGTTTGCAGAAGTATACACGAGACGTCCGCATGAAATTGGACATATATACAGTTCTACTAATTACACTTGGGGTTATTTTGAAAAGTCTTCGTTTTGGCGCGCTAAAATACCGGAAATAATTCTGCAGATAATAATTCTCTGCAGTGAGTAATGCCGGTTAGAGAACATATAATTTAAAATTAAATTAAAATTAAATTAATATTCAATTTTTCACCCTCATTTTAAATTTTATATATATATGTAATATATATATATATATATATTATATATATAACATACCACACACAAGATATATATATATATATATATATATATATATATATATTTTAATTTTATTATATATGATTATATACATAATATATATATATACATACATATATATATATATATATATATTATATATATATATATAAGGGATTTTTCGTTGTGCTTATTGTCCTGTATCTCTTTTTTTGCTTGTCTGTTCCTTGGTTTGTGTCTATGTTTTTCGTCTCTCTATGTGTTCGACGTTTTTTTTGGTGTCCTGTAACATATATGGTGTATATGTACATGTAGAGGTAGGTACGTACATATATGTTTATATATATGCATATGTTCTATTTTATTAACATATTATACGACTAAACGCACGCACCCTATTAAGTAAGATTGTTCTGTTTATCAAGTTAGCCTTGATATTAACTCTCACGCGACTCTGCATCTTTCTTTCTTTCTCTCCCATCCTTTTTTCGTCTTTTTTCCCTCACTTAACTTGTCTCTTCCTCTCTCTCTCTCCCCCCTCACTGTTCATGGTCTCCTCGCACCATTCCCCTTCTTCTCTCTCTTCCTCTTGATTCCTCCTCCCCCTTCCCGTCGTCCATCTGCGACGATACTTCCGTCGTAACTGCTACCCCTGTCTTTTCTCGCCCGCCTTTTAAGGCTACTGGTCGACATTCTTTCTCTCTCGTCGTCCACTATAATCCAGCGTTTGCAATACTTTTTCGTCTGGCGTTAACAGCCCTTCTTATCTTGTTCTCCTTGTCCTGTCTCTCACTGTTATATATTTATTTTTCCACTGTTTACATATATATTTTTTACTGTTTATATGTTTGTACTGTCGTTACCGTCTTGCCTTTTTTTTACCCCTCTGCGAAAGATCTCAGAATTTTAATTGATTTGCTTTTCGCAGGAAGGAAGTTTTCTTCGAAGTATACGTCTCGCTTTTATCCTTCGAAACGTTAGTAGATGAAACCTTAGCGAATGAAGAAGGGGATTTTTCGTTGTGCTTATTGTTCTGTATCTCTTTTTTTGCTTGTCTTGTTCCTTGGTTTGTGTCTATGTTTTTCGTCTCTCTATGTGTTCGACGTCTTTTTGGTGTCCTGTACACATATATGTGTGTATATGTACATGTAGAGGTAGGTACGTACATATATGTTTATATATATGCATATGTTCTATTTTATTAACATATATATATATATATATATATATACAAACTTCAGCGTCTTGAATCTTATGTACCGTCCACTATTGAGCTTTCTAAACTATTTATCCATAATCGATTTGTCTCATTGATCCCCGCATTCGTTCTTCATAATTCAGATTGTTTGAACCATTCAAGAAATTGGCTCGGCCAACGAGATGTAACAGGCGAATTATCACCAATCACCTCCTACTGCTTTGAAATATGAGAGAATGCATTCGATTATGT